>NC_084758.1:25630429-25660429 GCF_033978785.1 Entelurus aequoreus
GATTAATAATACATTTTTACAGTTTGTCCTTTATAATTTTGACAGTATAATAGAATGAGAAATGACACAATATGTTACTGGATACTAGGGTTGTACGGTATACCGGTATTAGAATAGTACCGCGATACTAATGAATCATATTCGGTACTATACCGCCTCTGAAAAGTCCCGTTCCGGTACGGCGTATCTAGTCGATACTACTATGACTGCGTCAATATTTTTTGGCATCACAAAACCTTCTTTCGTTTAAAAAAAAATGTATATTATGTTTATAAAGTCAGGAAATATGTCCCTGGACACATGAGGGCTTTGAATATGACCAATGTATGATCCTGTAACTACTTGGTATCGGATCGATACCTAAATTTGTGGTATCATCTAAAAATAATGTAAAGTATTAAACAACTGAAGAATAAGTGATTGTTACATTTTAACAGAAGTGTAGATAGAACATGTTGAGACAGAAAATAACCAGATATTAACAGTAAATGAACAAGTAGATTAATAATACATTTTTACAGTTTGTCCTTTATAATTTTGACAGTATAATAGAATGAGAAATGACACAATATGTTACTGCATACTAGGGTTGTATGGTATACCGGTATTAGAATAGTACAGCGATACTAATGAATCATATTCGGTACTATACCGCCTCTGAAAAGTCCCGTTCCGGTACGGCGTATCTAGCCGATACTACTATGACTGCGTCGATATTTTTTGGCATCACAAAACCTTCTTTCGTTTAAAAAAAAATTTATATTATGTTTATAAAGTCAGGAAATATGTCCCTGGACACATGAGGACTTTGAATATGACCAATGTATGATACTGTAACTACTTGGTATCGGATTGATACCCAAATGTGTGGTATCATCCAAAACTAATGTAAAGTATCCAAACAACGGAAGAATAAGTGATTGTTACATTTTAACAGAAGTGTAGATAGAACATGTTGAGACAGAAAATAACCAGATATTAACAGTAAATGAACAAGTAGATTAATAATAAATTTTTACAGTTTGTCCTTTATAATTTTGACAGTATAATAGAATGAGAAATGACACAATATGTTGCTGCATACTAGGGTTGTATGGTATACCGGTATTAGAATAGTACAGCGATACTAATGAATCATATTCGGTACTATACCGCCTCTGAAAAGTCCTGTTCCGGTACGGCGTATCTAGCCGATACTACTATGACTGCGTCGATATTTTTTGGCATCACAAAACCTTCTTTCGTTTAAAAAAAAATTTATATTATGTTTATAAAGTCAGGAAATATGTCCCTGGACACATGAGGACTTTGAATATGACCAATGTATGATACTGTAACTACTTGGTATCGGATTGATACCCAAATGTGTGGTATCATCCAAAACTAATGTAAAGTATCCAAACAACGGAAGAATAAGTGATTGTTACATTTTAACAGAAGTGTAGATAGAACATGTTGAGACAGAAAATAACCAGATATTAACAGTAAATGAACAAGTAGATTAATAATAAATTTTTACAGTTTGTCCTTTATAATTTTGACAGTATAATAGAATGAGAAATGTTACAATATGTTACTGCATACTAAGGTTGTACGGTATACCGGTATTAGAATAGTACCGCGATACTAATGAATCATATTCGGTACTTTACCGCCTCTGAAAAGTACCGGTCCGGTACGGCGTATCTAGCCGATACTACTATGACTGCGTCGATATTTTTTGGCATCACAAAACCTTCTTTCGTTTATAAAAAAATGTATATTATATTTATAAAGTCAGGAAATATGTCCCTGGATACATGAGGGCTTTGAATATGACCAATGTATGATCCTGTAACTACTTGGTATCGGATTGATACCCAAATGTGTGGTATCATCCAAAACTAATGTAAAGTATCCAAACAACAGAAGAATAAGTGATTGTTACATTTTAACAGAAGTGTAGATAGAACATGTTGAGACAGAAAATAACCAGATATTAACAGTAAATGAACAAGTAGATTAATAATAAATTTTTACAGTTTGTCCTTTATAATTTTGACAGTATAATAGAATGAGAAATGACACAATATGTTACTGGATACTAGGGTTGTACGGTATACCGGTATTAGAATAGTACCGCGATACTAATGAATCATATTCGGTACTATACCGCCTCTGAAAAGTCCCGTTCCGGTACGGCGTATCTAGTCGATACTACTATGACTGCGTCGATATTTTTTGGCATCACAAAACCTTCTTTCGTTTAAAAAAAAATGTATATTATGTTTATAAAGTCAGGAAATATGTCCCTGGACACATGAGGGCTTTGAATATGACCAATGTATGATACTGCAACTACTTGGTATCGGATTGGTACATAAATTTGTGGTATCATCCAAAACTAATGTAAAGTATCAAACAACAGAAGAATAAGTGATTATTACATTTTAACAGAAGTGTAGATAGAACATGTTAAAAGAGAAAGTAAGCAGATATTAACAGTTAATGAACAAGTAAATTAATAATACATTTTTACAGTTTGTCCTTTATAATTTTGACAATATAAATAGAATGAGAAATGACACAATATGTTACTGCACACTAGGGTTGTACGGTATACCGGTATTAGAATATTACCGCTATACTAATGAATCATATGCGGTACTATATACGCCTTTGAAAAGTACTGGTCCTGTACGGCGTATCTAGTCGAGACTACTATGACTGCGTCGATATTTTTTGGCATCACATCTTCTTTCGTTTAAAAAAAAATGTATATTATGTTTATAAAGTCAGGAAATATGTCCCTGGACACATGAGGACTTTGAATATGACCAATGTATGATCCTGTAACTACTTGATATCGGATTGATACATAAATTTGTGGTATCATCCAAAACTAATGTAAAGTATCAAACAACAGAAGAATAAGTGATTATTACATTTTAACAGAAGTGTAGATAGAACATGTTAAAAGAGAAAGTAAGCAGATATTAACAGTAAATGAACAAGTAGATTAATAATTCATTTTCTACCGCTTGTCTTTAATAATGTTGACAAAATAATAGAATGGAAAATGACACAATTTGTTACTGCATATGTCAGCAGACTAAATTAGGAGCCTTTGTTTGTTTACTTACTACTAAAAGACAAGTTGTCTAGTATGTTCACTATTTTATTTAAGGACAAACTTGCAATAACAAACATATGTTTTATGTACCCGAAGAATTTTTGTTAAAATAAAGCCAATAATGCAATTTTTTGTGGTCCCCTTTATTTAGAAAAGTACCGAAAAGTATCGAAATAATTTTGGTAAAATATTGGTATCGGGACAACACTAACACCTGCTAATAGTACATGCAATTTTATAGTCTGCACATGCTGTTAAACTTAGGGATCTTAGGGGATCAGGCACATACCTCCAAACCTCTAATGCATATGGAGCTCATTTCTGCACAAAATATACCAAACTGCTGAAACTTGTGCAGAGTAATAGTGGGAAATTTGCTCGCGTTTACATATAAAAACGCTGCCGCGTACCAAACTGGTCCAAACCGCACTCCTCAAAGACAAGAGGGGCTTTGGATATTCTCGCTAACTCCTTTGGAAATGGGTGACAATAACCTGTTCTATTTGCCAGCTCAGCTGATAATGTGCTCCAAAGGATGGCTGAGCATTAAATGCATGAGCAAAGTCCACCAATTAGATTTATGGACATTTTGCACAGTTCTATGCTTGCAGCTTGTGCAGTTTGGAAAATGCCTTCTTTTCTCTTCCAGCGCGGTCTATAAAACAATCCCTCAAGCCTGTGAAACACCTTTGCGATGAAACTAGAAACCAGGTCTTTGGAAAGCTTAAATGTGCTTATACCTTTTACTTCCCCATCATTCATCATCTATTTGCTCACAACAATATTCACATATGGTTGAAGTCTCAGTTGTCCAACATCCAACCCCCCATTTTTGGTGTCTTTAATGCTACAGCTGTGTTTGTTCATGTCTTCGACACGATTGATTGGTAGTTTGTTTAATTAAAATAATACATTTTCTTGTCATCATTTTACAAAACCCAAAACCAGTGAAGTTGGCACGTTGTGTAAATCGTAAATAAAAACAGAATACAATGATTTGCAAATCCTTTTCAACTTATATTCAATTGATTAGACTGCAAATATAAGATATTTAACATTCGAACTGGAAAACGTTGTTATTTTTTGCAAATATTAGCTCATTTGGAATTTGATGCCTGCAACATGTTTCAAAAAAGCTGGCACAAGTGGCAAAAAAGACTGAGAAAGTTGAGGAATGCTCATCAAACACTTATTTGGAACATCCCACAGGTGGGCATGCTAGTTGGCAACAGGTGGGTGCCATGATTGGGTATAAAAGCAGCTTCCATGAAATGCTCAGTCATTCACAAACAAGGATGGGGCGAGGGTCACCACTTTGTCAACAAATGCGTGAGCAAGTTGTTCAAGAACAACATTTCTCAACCAGCCATTGCAAGGAATTTAGGGATTTCACCATCTACGGTCTGTAATATCCTCAAAAGGTTTTGAGAATCTGGAGAAATCACTGCACGTAACATTGAATGCCCGTGACCTTCGATCCCTCAGGCGGTACTGCTTCAAGAGCGGCATCAGTGTGTAAAGGATATCACCACATGGGCTCAGGAACACTTCCGAAAACCACTGTCAGTAACTACAGATCGTCGCTACGTCTGTAAGTGCAATTTAAAACTCTACTATGCAAAGCGAAAGCCATTTATCAACAACACCCAGAAACGCCGTCGGCTTCGCTGGGCCCGAGCTCATCTAAGATGGACTGATGCAAAGTGCATATGTCAGCAGCTAAATTAGGAGCCTTTGTTTGCTTACTTACTAATCAAAGACAAGTTGTCTTGTATGTTCACTATTTTATTCAAGGACAAACTTGCAATAAGAAACATATGTTTAATGTACCCTAAGATATTTTGTTAAAATAAAGCCGTTGGTCCCCTTTATTTAGAAAAGTACCGAAAAGTATCGTAATAATGTTGGTAGTGCTACCAAAATATTGGTATCAGGACAACACTACTGCATATGTCAACAGACAAGTTAGGAGCCTTTGTTTGTTTACTTACTAATAAAAGACAAGTTGTCTAGTATGTTCACTATTTTATTTAAGGACAAAATTCAATTGCAATAAGAAACATATGTTTAATGTACGAAATTTTTTGGGTTAAAATAAAGCCAACAATGAATGTTTTTATTGTGGTACCCTTTCTTGAGAAAAGTATCAAATTACATTTTGGTGCCGGTACCAAAATATTGGTATCGGGACAACCCTAGCCATCATTAACCGTGTTTATCTTTACATCCCTACACAAAACCGTACCATGTAAGGTACTATGTCCCCTACTTGACTTGTAAAGGACATGATGGACTTCTCTCATGTTTAGTGCTCATAAACAGGCACATATATTACTGTTAATACACCATTAAAAAGTCAGGTTTGCATAGTAGAGGACCTTCAACCCCCGCTGTCCGCCTCCCACCGACATCACATTGCATCGACCATTCCTCCCAACTTTGTGTGGTGATTGAAGTCATTACATTTTAATACCGTCGTCGGATGATGATGGCAGTCATTGAATAATGACACTGTAAAAGGTCAGCGAGACGGACATAGCATGAATGGCAATGCCTCGGCCTGTGCAGACTTCACCGCCTTAATAATTAAAGACTTAAGGCATTTTCATGGCTCTGACAATGGCTGGAGAAGTGAGCCGGGGGTGCGCAAGAACGACTAACAGCCTCCCTGTCTCTATAGCTTTTAACTCAACGCTCAGACAACGAGGGACTGGGGGAGTCAACGTTGCTGCACTTTATTGATGGATAGAATACGCACATCCTTGATGGGCTCTCATTTCCTGCTCGCCGTGCGGTGTAATAATCAGCGGTGTTAAAGTTCAGTATGAGGACAAATGCAGGCTCGTTAAAGGCCTACTGAAACCCACTCTTACTGACCACGCAGTCTGATAGTTTATATATCAATGATGAAATCTTAACATTGCAACACATGCCAATACGGCCGGGTTAGATTAGTAAAGTGCAATTTTAAATTTCCCGCGAAATATCCTGCTGAAAACGTCTCGGTATGATGACGTTTGCGCGTGACGTCACGGATTGTAGCGGACAGCATTGTGGCCAGCTATTAAGTCGTCTGTTTTCATCGCAAAATTCCACAGTATTCTGGACATCTGTGTTGGTGAATCTTTTGCAATTTGTTTAATTGGAGATAGCAAAGAAGAAAGCTGTAGGTGGGAAGCGGTGTATTAGCGGCCGGCTGCAGCAACACAAACACGTAGCCGGTGTTTCATTGTTTACATTCCCGAAAGATGACAGTCAAGCTTTACCATTGGCCTGTTGAGAACTGGGACAACAGAGACTCTTACCAGGAGGACTTTGAGTTGGATACGCGCAACCGTGAGTACGCAGCTGCGGCTTCCAAACATTTGATCGCTTGCCCGTACGTGCGTGCCGCTATGTGCATGTCACGTACATAACATTGGGGACTTTGGGGAAATATATGTGCTGTATGAACTTTGCGGAGGTGAACGGTACTTTGGGCTGTGGGATTGAGTGTGTTGAGCGGGTGTTTGATTTGTATTGGCGGGTTATATGGACGGGAGGGGGGAGGTGTTTGTTATGCGGGATTAATTTGTGGCATATTAAAATTTATTATGCCACAAATTAATCCCGCATAACAAACACCTCCCCACAACACAACCAGGCTTATATTTAATAATTAAATATAAGCCTGGTTGTGTTGTGGCTAATAGAGTACATCATACTTGCCAACCTTGAGACCTCCAATATCGGGAGGTGGGGGGTGTGTGTGTGTGGGGGGGGGCGTGGTTGGGGGCGTGGTTATTTACCGCTAGAATTCACCAACTCGAGTATTTCATATATATTTCATATATATATATATATATATATATATATATATATTTATATATATATATATATTTATATATATTTATATATATATATATATTTATATATATATATATATGTATGAAATACTTGACTTTCAGGGAATTCTAGCTATATATATATATTTATTTTATTTACATAAAAGAAATACTTGAATTATCTATCCATTAGATGGCAGTATTGTCCTGTTTAACTTCTCTGTTCATGACTGAGAAATCATTTCGGCCACCGTGTTCAATGGAGAAGTCTGTTCTACATATTTACAGGCAACATACACCTTCCCCTTCGAACTGTCCTGGATGAACTGAAATTCTTGTTTCCATTCGTTTTGGAACTTGCAAGCGTATTTATATCGTGGGAAAGCGGACGTGAGAATAGGCTGTCCCCACTCAGTCTCAGGTCCGCATTGAGCTGGAGGGGGCGTGGCCTCCAGCTCCGGCTGAATACCGGGAGTTAGTCGGGAGAAAATCTCTGCCGGGAGGTTGTCGGGAGAGGCGCTGAATAACGGGATTCTCCCGCTAAAAACGGGAGGGTTGGCAAGTATGGAGTATATATATGTCTTGTGTTTATTTACTGTTTTAGTCATTCCCAGCTGAATATCAGGTCCCACCCGCCTCTCACAGCATCTTCCCTATCTGAATCGCTCCCACTGCCCCTCTAGTCCTTCACTCTCACTTTCCTCATCCACGAATCTTTCATCCTCGCTCAAATTAATGGGGAAATCGTCGCTTTCTCGGTCCGAATCGCTCTCGCTGCTGGTGGCCATGATTGTAAACAATGGGGAAATGTGAGGAGCTCCACAACCTGTGACGTCACGCTACTTCCGGTACAGGCAAGGCTTTTTTTATCAGCGACCAAAAGGCGCGAACTTTATCGTCGATGTTCTCTACTAAGTCCTTTCAGCAAAAATATGGCAACATCGCGAAATTATCAAGTATGACACATAGAATGGACCTGCTATCCCCGTTTAAATAAGAAAATCACATTTCAGTAGGCTTTTAAGGCTGTTCTCTCCCATTCTACATAGTTTTGACGTGTCGCAAAATTTAGACATCATTCTCAATGGCTGGCGTCACAAATCACACTTCCAGAGAGCTGAAAGATTTTTAGTGGCATACCTGTTATGATCCTCTGCCCGGATCATAGTCTTAAGTTTTTCGAGTCACTTGTGTTTTCTGTTAGTTTTGGACTCCTTTAGTTCCTGTTTATGCACCTCTGAGTTTGTTACCATGGCTACGTATTAGTTTCACCTGCCTCTTGTGTTTGTAATCAGAGACATTATTTAAGCCTGCCTTTGCCCGTCAGTCGGTCTGGCTTCTTTGTTTGCGTCACGCTACTGTTACGTAAGTTTTGCTTGTCTCCTAGCCCTAGTCTGTGCTAAGTAGTAGCCTTAGCTTCAGGTGCGATCGGCCCCTTGTTCCGTCGGTTTGTTTTCTGTTTTGTACCTCTTTGAGTGTTAATTTACGATTAAATCATGTTCCTACCTGCAAGTCCTGTCCGGAGTCGTCCGTTTGCATCCTGGTAGAACAAACCTCCGCAGTAAGCTGCAACCTCACCGTAGCAGTACCTCAGGGATCAATACTCGGACCAAAATGGTTCAATCTCTATATAAATGACATTTGTAAAGTTACAAAGGACTTAAAGTTAGTACTATTTGCAGATGATGCAACTGAACACACATAAGCTAATAAAATGTATCAGTCTGTTGTGGCCAGTGCCCTGTACTTTGCAGTGGTGTGTTGGGGGAGCAGCACCAGCAAAAAGGACTCAAACCGGATTGACAAACTGATCCGGAAAGCCGGCCAAACTATTGGCACGCAGTTGGAGGCGTTTGTGTCAGTGACGGACAGGAGGACACTGCTGACCATCATGGACAATCCTGCCCATGGTAATTGTTATATATTGTATATATCATATAAACATATAATATAATATATCAGTATATATCATATACTGTATACATAATATGTAAATACTACATATGTTATATTTTATTTTGCTACTACGGTACATTGTTAGTCTACTTTATACCTGCATTATCCTTTCCATCCTTTGTAACTGAGCTACTGTGTGGAACAATTTCCCTTGTGGATCATTAAAGTCTGTCTAAGTCTAAGTCTAATACAAATAATAACAGAAGAAAAGAACAAATTAAAAAGATGGTTTGACAAAAACAGACTATCTTAATGCTATTTGGTAACCGTAGAAGAGAAAGTCAAACACAATTGCAGATAGCAGGAGTAAATATCGAAAGGGTAAAATAAAACACATTTTTGGGTGTAATAATATATGATGAAATGAATTGGAAATGTCATGTAAAAAATATACAACATAAAGTAGCAAGAAACACGTCAATAATGAATAAAGCAAAACATGTTCTAGACAAAAATCACTTCATATTCTCCACTGCTCACTAGTGTTACCATATCTGAGATATTGTGCAGAAATATGGGGAAATAACTACAAATGTGCGCTTCATTCACTTACAGTGTTACAAAAAAGATCAATTAGAATAAAACATAATGTTGGATATAGAGAACACGCAAACCCTTTATTTATTCAATCACGATTATTGAAATTCAACGATTTGGTGCATTTGCAAACAACTAAAATTATACACAAAGCAAACTATAACCTGCTAGCCAAGAATGTACAACAATTCTTCTCAACGAAATAGGAGAAATATAACCTTAGAGGAAAATCTCATTTAAAACATTTGTATGCTCGTACAATACTTAAAACTTTGAGCGTATCAGTATGTGGAATTAAATTATGGAACGGATTAAGCAAAGAAATCAAACTACAATTCACTTTAGAGACTGTTCAAACTACAAGTGTTCACAAAGTACACCGAACAAGAATTATGATGAACATCTTGAACCCTTTTTTTCTTTTTTCTTTTTTATTGAGACAAAGATTATTTAGGTAACACTTGAGTATGGGGAACACATATTCACCATTAATTAGTTTCTTATTAACATGCAGATTAGTAACATAGTGACTAGGGATGTCCGATAATGGCTTTCAGCCGATATCCGATATTGACCAAACCCTTAATTACCGATACCGATATCAACCGATACCAATATATACAGTTGTGGAATTAACACATTATTATGCCTAATTTGGACAACCAGGTATGGTGAAGATAAAGTCATTTTTAAAAAATAAAAAATAAAATAAAATAAGATAAATAAATTAAAAACATTTTCTTAAATAAAAAAGAAAGTAAAACAATATAAAAACAGTTACATTGAAACTAGTAATTAATGCAAATGAGTAAAATTAACTGTTAAAGGTTAGTACTATTAGTGGACCAGCAGCACGCACAATCATGTGTGCTTACGGACTGTATCCCTTGCAGACTGTATTGATATATATTGATATATAATGTAGGAACCAGAATATTAATAACAGAAAGAAACAACCCTTTTGTGTGAATGAGTACACAAATGAGTATGGGGGAAGGAGTTTTTTTGGGTTGGTGTACTAATTGTAAGTGTATTTTGTGTTTTTTATGTTGATTTAATATTTTTTTTTAAATAAAAAAAACAATAAAAAAACGATACCGATAATTTCCGATATTATATTCTAAAGCATTTATCGGCCGATAATATCGGCAGGCCGATATTATCGGACATCTCTAATAGTGACAGTTAATTAGTCATTATTAAGTACTTATTAATGCCTTATTCTGCATGGCCTTATTATACAACCAGTAAGCCATTAACTAAGAGTTAACTAACCCCAACCCTAACCCTGCTAACCCTTACCCTAACCCTAACCATATGTTAATAAGCAACTAATTAATGGTTCATATGTTCCCCATACTAAAGTGTTACTATTATTTATGTATTTAATATTTGTTTGCTTACTATGGTATATTATTTATTTATTATTTATTTGTTCACTGTTCTTTTACAAAGAACAAGGAAATTGGATAAAATTGCTATGCTATGAAAAGGGGTAGGATTAAATAAGTTTCTTCCTGCTCCTTTTCGGACATGCTGGAATGAAACAACTGGAATTGTGTGATGCATCACGTCGTATCGTATGCATGTTCCAAATACACTGAAACTGAAACTGAAACACAGTGCGTTCAATGCAACTTTGGGGGAATGTATTGGAGAGTTACATTCTTCGTTTTGTTTACGCCTTTGGGCGAATTGAATGAGCTAACGCTAAACAGCCCGGGTGTCCAAACATTGTCCACCGAGGGCCACATGCAGAACAAATAAATGATGCAGGGCGGTTCCTTTGATGCATTTTGTACGTTTAAGATGCCAAACCAATTTCATTTCAATAATGTGCTAATCTGAACAAACCATTGACATCTTAGCTTTATGTCAGACCTTCGTAACCTAGACTCAATATCCCTCTTCAAATCAAGACTCAAAACACACCTATTCCTGACTGCTTATTCATTGTAATCATCTTTTCTTCTCTATCTTTGTTGTTGTTATTATTGTTGTTTTTATCCAATTGGATTTTTATTGTTTTGATTTTGTACGGTGTCCTTGAGTGCCCAGAAAGGCGCCTTATAAATAAAATGTATTATTATTATTATTATTATTATTATTATAGGTGACAAAGCCAAGTGTTGTGTAAATATTAATAACTACTTAATTTCATAGCTGAGTTTTTCGAACTTTGGCATCTCTGTGGCAATAGAAACTGTTTTGGGAAGAGCGACACTATTAAGAAACAAAACTCTAAGACGATTGGAAAAAGGTTGTGTCCTTTGACATCCAAGAGCCAGTACAAATTTGACAAATCACTAAAAATACATCGGAATGGCGCTAGCTCGTGTTTTCCAACTCTCCGCCTGGAAGCGTAACATGACGCAAGCTGGGTAACAAAGCAATATTGCATGCTGTATGTGTGTGCAATGTTTTTTTAATACCTTGCAATGCTACAATTCACAGAGAATTCCAGAAAGTAGGGTATTTTTTTTTTCCCTTCAAATTCCAAGTTAATATTGTAACCATGACAACAAAGTCATATCACCCTTCTACGGCTGACCAAGAAAAGGCCCGGGTGGGCGGCGCTGGAGGCTCTCGCACTCGCGTTGATAGATGGGAATATTTTAGAATCTATCTTTTACAATTTTGCTCAGGATTCTTGTGTGGGAAAACCTCACACACATGTTGCAAAAGTACACCAGGTACTATATGGTGGTTCATGGTGCTAAATAGCGATGAGTAGGCATAAAACAGGTTTCAAACGCGTCAAATTTAAGTTTATTATCTACAAAACGCAAAACCGGAGAAGTTGGCATGTTGTGTAATTTGTAAATAAAAACTAGAATACAATGATTTGCAAATCCTTTTCAACTTATATTCAATTGAATAGACTGCAAAGACAAGATATTTAATGTTCCAACTGAGAAACTTAATTTTTTTTTGCAAATAATCATTAACTTAGAATTTAATGGCAGCAACACATTGCAAAAAAGTTTGTTACCACTGTGTTACATGGCCTTTCCTTTTAACAACGTTTGGGAACTGAGGAGACCAATTTTTGAAGCTTTTCAGGTGGAATTCTTTCCCATTCTTGCTTGATGTACAGCTTAAGTTGTTCAACAGTCCGGTTGTGGTATTTTAGGCTTCATAATGCACCACACATTTTCAATGGGAGACAGGTCTGGACTACAGGCAGGCCAGTCTAGTACCCACACTCTTTTACTATGAAGCCACGCTGTTGTAACACGTGGCTTGGCATTGTCTTGCTGAAATAAGCAGGGGCGTCCATGATGACGTTGCTTGGATGGCAACATATGTTGCTCCAAAACCTGTATGTACCTTTCAGCATTAATGGTGCCTTCACAGATGTGTAAGTTACCCATGTCTTGGGCACTAATACACCCCCATTCCATCACAGATGCTGGCTTTTGAACTTTGCACCTATAACAATCCGGATGGTTCTTTTCCTCTCTGGTCCGGAGGACACGACGTCCACAGTTTCCAAAAACAATTTGAAATGTGGACTCGTCAGACCACAGAACACTTTTCCACTTTGCATCAGTCCCTTTTAGATGAGCTCGGGCCCAGCGAAGCCGGCGTCGTTTTCGGGTGTTGTTGATAAATGTATTTCGCTTTACATGGTAGAGTTTTACTTGCACTTACAGATGTATTGTTTTAGCTCTGCTGACCAAAAGGATATCATCCATTCCTATTCCTATTTCACACAAAGTTTCAATTAGCAACCAGGCCTTAAAAGGTGCCACATCTCTGCTGTTCTTTGCAGGCATGGATAGTATCAATAGTAGACTATCAATTTATTGTACTCTAATCCAGTGGCTCTCAGACTTTTTTCACCAAGTACCACCTCAGAAAACACTTAGTACCACCATAATGACCGACATTCAGATACAGTAGCAAAGTAGGCCTAAGTATTCATTAAAAAACAATACAGATTTAATATTTTTTGGCCGCTGTAACATTACACACAGTTTGAACAGTAACACTGTGTTGGAATAAATGGAAGTAAAACACTGTACTTTCATCAAGTGGTGTCTTTGGCGTAGTACAGTGATTCTCAGCAGGCTCCATCTAGTGGTACACAAAATAATCACTTATACCGGGGGTCGGCAACCCGCGGCTCTATTTTAGCGCCGCCCTAGTGGCTCCCTGGAGCTCTTTCAAAAATATATGAAAATGGAAAAAGACGGGGAAAAAATATAATTTGGTTTTAATATGGTTTCTGTAGGAGGACAAAGATGACACAAACCTTCCTAATTGTTAGAAAACCCACCGTTTAATAGGTTTGTTTATGCTTCACCGATGAGAGTATTTGGCCAGCGCCGTTTTGTCCGACTAATTTTAGCGGCCCTTGAACTCACCATAGTTGTGTGGACTGTGACGCAACCGTTTGCTTACATGTACAACTTGTTCCAGCGCTGCCACAGAAAGACGTGTTTTGTCTCATTTTGTCCATCAAACGTTTTATGCTGTGCGTGAATGCCCAAAGGTGAGCTTTGTTGATGTTATTGACTTTTGTGGAGTGCTAATCGGGCATATTTGGTGAGTGCATGACTGCAAGCTAATCGATGCTAACATGCTATTTAGGCTAGCTGTATGTACATATTGCATCATTATGCCTCGTTTGTAGCTATATTAATTCCCTTTACTTATGTCCTCTGTGTATTTCATTTATATTTGCATGTCTCATGACACATTATCTGTATGTAATATTGGCTGCATTTCGGATAGTTGTTTGTGTGCCATGTTGTTCCAGACCACAGCAAACGTTACCCAGCTTGCAAAGATTGTAATAAATCCATTAGAAGAAGACAGCCTGCCGTTTCCTTTAACTTGGACACACACATCTATACCTTTGGCCATTCTGAGCCAGTAATTACCAGGAGTTATCTCATCCTGTGAGAAGTTTTACTAATGTTTTCCAATGTTGTAAAAATGTGTAGAATAAATATTACATTTCAACATTTCTGTCAACGAAGATTTGCATCAGCCTGCGACACATAGTCATTTTGATAGTAGGCTAATATAGCTAATATAGACACTTACATCATGTGTTGCCTTCATTCTAACACTTATATAAGGATTTTAATTTTTTGCGGCTCCAGACAAATTAGTTTTTTGTATTTTTAGTCCAATTTGGCTCTTTCAACATTTTAGGCATACTATATATTTTGGTTTAAGTATATTTCCTGTAATATTTTCTCTATATTTATATCATCTAGATTTTCTGTAGTAGTATATTGGTTTTCTGCCACAGTTTGGGAACGAGTGGAATCGTTTACATTTGAGCAGGGGTGTCAAACGTGCGGCCCGAGTGCCGGATCAAGCCCACGAACAGGTTTTTATCCGGCCCG
The DNA here is from genome assembly GCF_033978785.1 of Entelurus aequoreus. Taxonomy (NCBI): domain Eukaryota; kingdom Metazoa; phylum Chordata; class Actinopteri; order Syngnathiformes; family Syngnathidae; genus Entelurus; species Entelurus aequoreus. The sequence continues at coordinate 25,645,222 of NC_084758.1, forward strand.
CGGGATGAGTTCACTAAGTCAGAGTGTCCGCCCTGAGATCGGTAGGTTGTGAGTTCAAACCCCGGTCGAGTCATACCAAAGACTATAAAAATGGGAGCCATTACCTCCCTGCTTGGCACTCAGCATCAAGGGTTGGAATTGGGGGTTAAATCACCAAAAATGATTCCCGGGCGCGGCACCGCTGCTGCCCACTGCTCCCCTCACCTCCCAGGGAGTGATCAAGGGTGATGGGTCAAATGCAGAGAATAATTTCGCCACACCTAGTGTGTGTGTGACAATAATTGGTACTTTAACTTTAAGTATAAAAATGTACCTGAAATGTTTGAATGAAAGAAACTGCTCTTCTAAATGTGTCCACTGGATGTCGCCATAGCAATTTTTTGTATCTTTGTAGATGATGTACACAATTAACCACATGATGCTAGCACATCAGTCGAGGAAAATGATCAAACTACATAAATAACATCCTGTAATTTGATTTTGATGTAATTTTATTATCTTGATAGATTGAAAATTAACACCAATGAGTTGACTGATGAACATTATCGCATCATTTATTCAGAAAGTATAAATAACGACGAAAAAAGGTAGAATACTATTAACCGCAACATGTAAGTGTAAAAAAAACCCAACAACATTATGATTTGTACATTTTCAAAATGTGCTTGTTCTATTTTTAACCTCTAAAGGCCTTAGTGGCCACATGCGTGGACAGCACCTTTTAGCTCTTATTTCCAAAATTGTGTACACTACTGAATTGGGGTCTTATGCCGACATATGGACACTTATACTGCCATCTGGTGGTGTCAGAAGAGTATAACATACAATGGAATTTGGGGAAAAAAGTGTAAAAATAAGAATTTGCATGTCACTACACATGAAGTACACGTTTATGCACTACATCATATCAAATGATGATTTTTAGTTTTTATTCTAATTAGGGTCCAATAAGCCCAAATATCAAAGAGAAATAAAAAAAAACATGTAAACACACAGCTTGGGCCTTAAGAGGTTAAACAAAGAAAACAATCTGAAGTTGTCTTTATTTTGAAGTTATTGTGCCGTGATTTTACCAGTCCGGACCACTTGGGAGTAGATTTTTCTCCATGTGGCCCCCCCAATCTAAAATGAGTTTGACACCCCAGGATTAGAGCATTTCTGCACTGCAAAAAGTCAGTGTTCAAAAACAAGAAAAAAAATACAAAAATTAGGGGTATTTTATTTGAACTAAGCAAAATTATCTGCCTATAGAACAAGAAAATTTGGCTTGTCAAGACTTTCCAAAACAAGTAAAATTAGCTAACCTCAATGAACCCAAAAATACCTTAACATAAGTATATTCTCACTACTAACAACTGTACTACTATATGAGTATGTATTTTCTATTGTTTCAATTAAAATAAAACAGCAAAGTCAATTTGGCTGTCATCTGTTTTAATATGAGACACAATTGTGTCAAAGTCATGATTTTTTTTTTTTTTTTACATGCTTGAAATAAGAAATTATTACTTTAAAAAAGTAGTTTTATACTTGTGAGTGTTGATGACACAGCTTTGCAAAAGTTGATATTCTAGTTTCAAGCATGTTTTACTCAATATAGGTCATCAAATCTCAGCAACAAGCTGTAATATAGATAAATTAGATAATTTAGATAATTTAGGACCAAAACCCTTAAAACAGGGATGTCCAAACTTTTTCCACTGAGGGCCGCACACGTAAAAATTAAAGCATGCGGGGGCCATTTTGATATTTTTCATTTTCAAACCATAACAGAATATATGGATTTTTTATTTATTTTACCTTTAGGAGTCCCGGGGACCATAAAGGGTCTCAGTCATTAAAATGTTAAAAATATGTCAAATTATTATTTTTTTGTTATTATTTAACGCTTACAGTAAATCTCTATATCAACTTCAAGTTGATATAAAGTAATAAAAAATAAAAAGGTTTTATGGCTTTTCTGTCAAAAAAAACTTTTTTTTTATATAGTAAAACTGAAATATGCAGTATTTAGTAATTAGTGCCCTACAAGATCAATAATGCAGGACACCATTGATTTTAATTATTTAATATTTTTGAGTAATCACAGTGAAAAGATAAATAGAATACCACTAAATATATTTGGGATCCAAAAGGTGCCCCACTCATAAAGTGATGCATTTTTATTAGGTTTTTCTTTTACTTTCGACACTTAAATTACGAGATCAACTTCAGATATATCTGTCGATTTTACGTTTGAACTATTATGCGCTTTTGTCAAAGAAAACGTTGATGTTTTTATATGGCAACTACACAATATATGCAATATTTACCACATAAAACATTTTAAAGTGAAATATTTGAAGTAATTGGAGCCTTGAAAATAATTCATTATAACATGGATTTTTTGTCTTTTTTTTTTTTTTTGAGCAATGGCAAAAATAAAAAAATTAAGAAAGACAAAAGGAAAAAAAACAGCCTGCATGGCAGCTTTTGTGTCAACGTTGCAACTTTTTCTCGTTAGATTTCACCTCATTCCACTTTTTGTAATGTTCTTTTTTATTTTTGCAATAGCATTTCCAGAATGTGTGGCGGGCGGGTAAGCAATTAGCTGCGGGCCGCACTTTGGACACCCCTGGAGTCCCGGGGACCATAAAGGGTCTCAGTCATTAAAATGTTAAAAATATGTCAAATTATTATTTTTTTGTTATTATTTAACGCTTACAGTAAATCTCTATATCAACTTCAAGTTGATATAAAGTAATAAAAAATAAAAAGGTTTTATGGCTTTTCTGTCAAAAAAAACTTTTTTTTTTTATAGTAAAACTGAAATATGCAGTATTTAGTAATTAGTGCCCTACAAGATCAATAATGCAGGACACCATTGATTTTAATTATTTAATATTTTTGAGTAATCACAGTGAAAAGATAAATAGAATACCACTAAATATATTTGGGATCCAAAAGGTGCCCCACTCATAAAGTGATACATTTTTATTAGGTTTTTCTTTTACTTTCGACACTTAAATTACGAGATCAACTTCAGATATATCTGTCCATTTTACGTTTGAACTATTATGCGCTTTTGTCAAAGAAAACTTTGATGTTTTTATATGGCAACTACACAATATATGCAATATTTACCACATGAAACATTTTAAAGTGAAATATTTGAAGTAATTGGAGCCTTGAAAATAATTCATTATAACATGGATTTTTTGTCTTTTTTTTTTTTTTGGAGCAATGGCAAAAATAAAAAAATAAAGAAAGACAAAAGGAAAAAAAACAGCCTGCATGGCAGCTTTTGTGTCAACGTTGCAACTTTTTCTCGTTAGATTTCACCTCATTCCACTTTTTGTAATGTTCTTTTTTATTTTTGCAATAGCATTTCCAGAATGTGTGGCGGGCGGGTAAGCAATTAGCTGCGGGCCGCACTTTGGACACCCCTGGAGTCCCGGGGACCATAAAGGGTCTCAGTCATTAAAATGTTAAAAATATGTCAAATTATTATTTTTTTGTTATTATTTAACGCTTACAGTAAATCTCTATATCAACTTCAAGTTGATATAAAGTAATAAAAAATAAAAAGGTTTTATGGCTTTTCTGTCAAAAAAAACTTTTTTTTTTTTTATAGTAAAACTGAAATATGCAGTATTTAGTAATTAGTGCCCTACAAGATCAATAATGCAGGACACCATTGATTTTAATTATTTAATATTTTTGAGTAATCACAGTGAAAAGATAAATAGAATACCACTAAATATATTTGGGATCCAAAAGGTGCCCCACTCATAAAGTGATACATTTTTATTAGGTTTTTCTTTTACTTTCGACACTTAAATTACGAGATCAACTTCAGATATATCTGTCCATTTTACGTTTGAAATATTATGCGCTTTTGTCAAAGAAAACTTTGATGTTTTTATATGGCAACTACACAATATATGCAATATTTACCACATGAAACATTTTAAAGTGAAATATTTGAAGTAATTGGAGCCTTGAAAATAATTCATTATAACATGGATTTTTGGTCTTTTTTTTTTTTTTTGGAGCAATGGCAAAAATTAAAAAAATAAAGAAAGACAAAAGGAAAAAAACAGCCTGCATGGCAGCTTTTTCTCGTTAGATTTCACCTCGTTCCACTTTTTTTAATGTTGTTTTTTATTTTTGCAATAGCATTTCCAGAATGTGTGGCGGGCGGGTAAACAATTAGCTGCGGGGCCGCACTTTGGACACCCCTGCCTTAAAACAAGTAAAACACTCTAACATAAAATCTGCTTAGTGAGAAGAATTATCTTTTCAGACAGAAAATAAGCAAATATCACCCTTATTTGAGATATTTCATCTTACTTAGATTTCAGTTTTTGCAGTGTGAGTCTGGATTCAACTCAAGTCCTCGTAAAAAAGTGGCACTGGGCATGAAAGCGACGTGATAGGCTAAATAAATTCAAGCAATGGTGCGGAAACTCACACTGAGCGTAGTTTTCCGTCCATTGTGTGATGATGGCTGGGAGGAGTTCATACACTGGGTGCAAGCTGTGTTGTTTGATGGCTAAATTGTTTTTTGTAGCATATTTTAAATGTTCCGGCACAGTTAGAGGTTTTTGCAATTAAAATATGTCATTTTAGGGTCTGTTGAAAATGTGACGTTTGAGCTGACCGCCGTTTCTAGAAGGACTGTAATTGCCGTGGTTCCTTGTGGCGAAGCTGGGAGGCCGCCTGCCTCCGTCCAAATTCATGGCGAATGCCTTACAGGAGGTCAAGCCAATATGCTCGGTAATGGCGTGTTCTGCGGTGCTTATCTATCACCATTAAAGACACAGGTCACATCCCACAATGTCGAAGTCATAAAGTCCAAAAATACAGTTGGACCATGGCCAGGTGCTGGCACAGGGGAAACTAATTGTGGCAAGTGTTGAATGGCAAATGGTATAAATGCCACACTCCGCCAACATGGTGGCCATACTATTAGAAACACACTATTTCATTGCCTCAATGTTTTGACTTAAGGTTGTAGTATCGAAAAGTATCGAAATAATTTTACCAAAATATTGGAATCAGGATACCAATATTTTGGCAAAATTATTTCGATACTTTTCGGTACTTTTCTAAATAAAGGGGACCACAAAAAATGTCATTATTGGCTTTATTTTAACAACAAATCTTAGGGTACATTAAACATATGTTTCTTATTGCAGTTAAGTCCTTAAATGAAATAGTGAACATACAAGACAACTTGTCTTTTATTCGTAAGTAAACAAAAAAAGACTCCTATTTAGTCTGCTGACATATGCAGTAACATATTGTGTCATTTATCATTCTATTATTTTGTCAACATTATTAAGGACAAGTGGTAGAAAATGAATTATTAATTTACTTGTTAATATCTGCTTACTTTCTCTTTTAACATGTTCTATCTACACTTCTGTTCAAATGTAATAATCACGTATTCTTCTGTTGTTTGGATGCTTTACATTAGTTTTGGATGATACCACAAATTTGGGTATCAATTTGATACCAAGTCGTTACAGGATCATACATCGGTCATATTCAGGGACATATTTCCTGAGTTTATAAACATACATTTGAAAAAAACGAAAGAAGATGGTGTGATGCCAAAAAATTCCGACGTAATCATAGTAATATTGACTAGATACGCTCCTGTACTCTGTATCATTACAATGGATGTTAGGTGTAGATCCATCAATGGCGTTTGTTTACATTTTGACGCCATTTTGAAGCATGTTTAGCTATTCCTCGTCCTGCAGGGATGATACTTGTAAGAAATGTACTTATTTGTCGCCATGGAGGCGAGGATTAGTGATTTAGAAGTAGCTAAAATACTGCCGACTGCGGATGGACGTTAGCCGCTAGCTAGCCATGTCTTAAAGCACCTCTTCCTGAGGGCGTTTCAGTGTTATAACTTCACCTTTATCGTTCATTTTTAGGCCAAACTGCGTCCGTTCTCCCCTTTCTGTCTACACACTGTGTCTGCTTGTAAGTACTCTGTGATTGTGCACTGCCGAACATGCTCCTCTGCTCGTAAAACCAGCAATGACACAACGTGACTTCGACGTGGGGGGGGGGTACATTTCAGAGACTGTATACTACCGAAAATGATTCATTAGTATCGCGGTACTATACTAATATCGGTATACCGTACAACCCTAGTACCAACATGTTTATCCATACTTTCTTAAATAAAGGGGACCACAAAAAATGGATATTATTGCCGTTATTTTAACAAAAAATCTTATGATACGTTACATATATTTCTTAATGCAATTAAAGCCCAATTTTGGCATTAAATAACAGTGAACATCTTCTCCTTAAGTAGTAAACAAACAAAGGCTCCTAATTAGTCTGCTGACGTACGCAGTAACATATTGTGTCATTTATCTACCTATTACTTTTTACTTTAGTTTTGCATTTTAATGGATTTAAAGTGTTCCAATTATGACTTTTTTTTATGGTTAATTTGTATTTATTTATATAATATCCACAAAGTTCAGTGAGCAGTTTGTGTAATGTTTGATCATGTGTGTTGACTTTTTGTGTTGGTTGCAATTAATTTTTTTGTGCCATGACTAGGGAAGTTTGTCCGGATTGGGTCATATAAGTATATGTCGTGCTGTGTTCATTTCAAATCACATATCTTGGTCATTGACCTGAATTACTCACGTTGGCCACAAGATGGTGGAACATGTGTGTTGACTTTTTGTGTTGGTTGTAATTTTTTTTTTGTGCCATGACTAGGGAAGTTTGTCCGGATTGGGTCATATAAGTAAATTACCAGGAATTGTCCTCCATTGAAAATGAATGGGCAATATCCAAACCTCTCCATATCCCACATTTCTCTCCTAATCTAGGACAATTGTGTTAGTAACAACATTTTCAAAAATTCAGTTTTCCCAAAATTCCCAAATTTCCAGGAAATTCCCATTCATAGTTCTATAATGCCCCAAATTCTCAAAATTTCATTTCAACCTTTTAAACATCCACCCGCACTACTCTACCAATTAATCAAACGCAAAACATGTTATCCCTTTCCCCAAATTCCCATTTTCCTCAGGATTTCCAGGATTTTTTTCCCCCATTGACAATAAATGGGAAAGTCTACTGCATATCTCACATTTCTTAACCGATTCAAACCGTTCCAACATCCACACACTCCATTCACCCTGGACATTCAAGCCAGCATGTTGCCCCGGAAAATTCTCTGATGACCTGGAATTACCAGGAATTGTCCTCCATTGAAAATGAGTGAGCAATATCCAAACCTCTCCATATCCCACATGTCTCTCCTAATCTAGGACAATTGTGTTAGTAACAACATTTTCAAAAATTCACAGTTTTCCCGAAATTCCCAAATTTCCAGGAAATTCCCATTCATAGTTCTACAATGCCCCAAATACTCAAAATTTCATTCCAACCTTTTAAACATCCACCCGCACTACTCTACCAATTAATCAAACGCAAAACATGTTTTCCCTTTCCCAAAATTCCCATTTTTCCCTAGGATTTCCAGGATTTCCCCCCCCCCCCCCATTGACAAAAAATGGGAAAGTCTACTGCATATCTCACATTTCTTAACCGATTCAAACCGTTCCAACATCCACACACTCCACGCACCCTGGACATTCAAGCCAGCATGTTTCCCCAGAAAATTATCTGATGACCTGGAATTACCAGGAATCGTCCCCCATTGAAAATGAATGGGCAATATCCAAAACTCTCCATATCCCACATTTCTCTCCTAATCTAGGACAATTGTGTTAGTAACAACATTTTCAAAACTTCACAGTTTTCCCGAAATTTCCAGGAAATTCCCATTCATAGTTCTACAATGCCCAAAATTCTCAAAATTTTGTGTAATTATTATTTTTTTCATTCCAACCTTTTAACCATCCACCCGCACTACTCTACCAATAAATCAAACGCAAAACAGGTTTTTCCTTTCCCAAAATTCCCATTTTTCCCAGGATTTCCAGGATTTTCCCCCCCCCATTGACAATAAATGGTAAAGTCTACTGCATATCTAATTTCTTAACCGATTCAAACCGTTCCAACATCCACACACTCCACGCACCCTGGACATTCACCAGCATGTTTCCCCGGAAAATTCTCTGATGACCTGGAATTACCAGGAATTGTCCTCCATTGAAAATGAGTGGGCAATATCCAAACCTCTCCATATCCCACATTTCTCTCCTAATCTAGGACAATTGTGTTATAGTAACAACAGTTTCAAAAATTCAGTTTTCCCGAAATTCCCAAATTTCCAGGAAATTCCCATTCATAGTTCTACAATGCCCAAAATTCTCAAAATTTTGTGTAATTATTTTTTTTTTCATTCCAACCTTTTAACCATCCACCCGCACTACTCTACCAATAAATCAAACGCAAAACAGGTTTTTCCTTTCCCCAAATTCCCATTTTTCCCAGGATTTCCAGGATTTTTTCCCCCCATTGACAATAAATGGTAAAGTCTACTGCATATCTCATTTCTTAACCGATTCAAACCGTTCCAACATCCACACACTCCACTCACCCTGGACATTCACCAGCATGTTTCCCCGGAAAATTCTCTGATGACCTGGAATTACCAGGAATTGTCCTCCATTGAAAATGAGTGGGCAATATCCAAACCTCTCCATATCCCACATTTCTCTCCTAATCTAGGACAATTGTGTTATAGTAACAACAGTTTCAAAAATGCAGTTTTCCCGAAATTCCCAAATTTCCAGGAAATTCCCATTCATAGTTTTACAATGCCCAAAATTCTCAAAATTGTGTGTAATTATTATTTTTTCATTCCAACCTTTTAACCATCCACCCGCACTACTCTACCAATAAATCAAACGCAAAACAGGTTTTCCCTTTCCAAAAATTCCCATTTTTCCCATGATTTCCAGGATTTTTTCCCCCCATTGACAATAAATGGGAAAGTCTACTGCATATCTCACATTTCTTAACCGATTCAAACCGTTCCAACATCCACACACTCCATTCACCCTGGACATTCAAGCCAGCATGTTTCCCCGGAAAATTATCTGATGACCTGGAATTACCAGGAATTGTCCCCCATTGAAAATGAATGGGCAATATCCAAACCTCTCCATATCCCACATTTCTCAACCGATTTGAACCGTTCCAACATCCACACACTCCACTCACCTTAACCTTCAAGCATTTCAGTTCCACTCACGCGTATCGGCGGTTTGGCGGCTCGGCACATGGGGCATTCACTCGCAGTTCCTACCGGGATTGCAAATTCTAGTAAATAGATTGTTTAGTCGTGCACCAATGGAACCTTGTCGGAAATGAGTGTCGCAGTTCCAAGTGATTTGGTCGCGATATAACTTATTTCCGCCATTTCTTTTCAAGTCCACAGGGTACTCTCTTATCTAAGCCCCCAAAATAATCCCAAAGTCCCTAGAATTGCACAAAATCCTGTATAATTTACAGTTTCTGTGTGGATTTGTCAACATGAGCGCTGATGCACATTTATCATGCAGATAACATCAAAGCCTGCACCGGGCCGGACTACTTGCCGGGGATCCGTTTAATTTTTCACAACAGCCCGGTCAGCAGCAATGCAGTTTGAACTCTCTGTCCCTCACAGTATGGCCACTGACCCCTACAGTGGATCTAAGCCAGGGGTCGGCAACCCAAAATGTTGAAAGAGCCATATTGGACCAAAAATACAAAAAAGTCATCGTTCTGGAGCCGCAAAAAGTTAAGACTTATGTAAGTGTTATAATGAAGGCAACACATGATGCTATATTAGCCTACTATCAAAATGACTATGTGTCGCAGGCTGATGCAAATCTTTGTTGACAGAAATGTTGGTAACACTTTAGTATGGGGAACATATTCTAAGTAACAAAGACTTAATTTAGAGTTATTTGGACATATAAGGGTTAGGGTTACCAATAAGCAATAATTCTGAGGTTATTGAGGGAAGACTGTTAGTTAATGGCTTACTGGTTGTATAATAAGACCATGCAGAATAAGGCATTAATAAGTACTTAAAATGACTAATTTAAGAGCCAAAATGTTACTAATTTGCATGTTAATAAGCAACTCGTTAATGGTGAACATGTTCCCCATACTAAAGTGTTACCGAAATGTTGAAATGTAATATTTAATCTACATGTTTTTAAAACATTGGAAAACATTAGTAAAACTTCTCACAGGATGAGATAACTCCTGGTAATTACTGGCTTAGAACGGCCAAAGGTATAGATGTGTGTTTCCAAGTTTAAGGAAACGGCAGGCTGTCTTCTTCTAATGGATGTATTTCAATCTTTGCAAGCTGGGACGTTTGCTGTGGTCTGGAACAACATGGCACACAAACAACTATCAGAAATGCAGCCAATATAACATACCGATAATATGTCATGAGACATGCAAATATAAATTAAATACACAGAGGACATAAGTAAAGGAAATTAAATGAGCTCAAATATACCTACAAACGAGGCATAATGATGAAATATGTACTTACAGCTAGCCTAAATAGCATGTTAGCATCGATTAGCCTGCAGTCGTGCAGTGACCAAATATGCCTGATTAGCACTCCGACAAGTGAAGTGAAGTGAATTAGTTTTATATAGCGCTTTTCTCTAGTGACTCGAAGCGCTTTTACATAGTGAAACCCAATATCTAAGTTACATTTAAACCAGTGTGGGTGGCACTGGGAGCAGGTGGGTAAAGTGTCTTGCCCAAGGACACACCGGTAGTGACGAGGATGGTGGAAGCGGGAATCGAACCCGGAACCCTCAAGTTGCTGGCACGGCCACTCTACCAACCGAGCTATGCCGCCAAGTAAGTCAATAACATCAACAAAGCGCACCTTTTGCGCATTCACGCACAGCATACAACGTTTGGTGGACAAAATGAGACAGAGAAGGAGTGGCATGAAACTCGTCTTGTTGAGTCACAGTCCACAACGGTGAGTTCAAGGGCCGCTGAAATTAGTAGTAGACAGCGGGTCCCCCTCTCAACACCCCCTCCAAAATCAATAGTGCGCCTTCTTTCCGTTACACAGAGAGCAGGGGTCTCTGTAATGTTACCACTTTGGGACTGTTTACTGGAACAACCAGCTCAGCAGGACATGAATACTTAATAACGGGAATTGCTTGCTGTACTCGTGTAAGACATGGTTGCGTTCGAACGCATCACAGGGTTACACTTAGGCCAGGGGTCGGCAGCCCAACATGTTGAAAGAGCCACATTGGACCAAAAATACGAAAAAACTAATCTGTCTGGAGCCGCAAATAATTAAAAAGCCTTATGAAGGCAACACTTTCTCCGACGCTGCCACAGAAAGACGTGTTTTATGCCCCTCCTTCTTTGTCTCATTTTGTCCACCAAACGTTTTATACTGTGCGTGAATGCACAAAGGTGAGCTTTGTTGATGTTATTGTAAGTGTCTTAGACTGGGTTAGAAAACTCCTGGAAATTACTGGCTTAAAACTGCCAAAAGTATAGATGTGTGTGTCCAAGTTAAAGGAAAGGTCTTCTTCTAATGGATTTATTACAATCTTTGCAAGCTGGGTAACGTTTGCTGTGGTCTGGAACAATATGATAACGTTTGCTGTGGTCTGAAACAACATGATACTGTTTTTTTTGTGTGTTTTTTTGTTTTTTGTCAGGTACAAAACTTTACCTTACTAGCCTATATAAATCAACCATTGATAAATGGTAATGTTTGCTGTGGTCTGGAACAACATGGCACACAATCAGAAACGCCGCCAATATGACACACAGAAAATGTGTCATGAGACATGCAAATATAAATTAAATACACAGAGGACATAAGTAAAGGAAATTAAATGAGCTCAAATATACCGACAAACGAGGCATAATGATGCAATATGTACACGCAGCTAGCCTAAATAGCATGTTAGCTTGGATAGGTCTTGTGTTTAGCGTGTCCGCCCTGAGATCGGTAGGTCGTGAGTTCAAACCCCGGCCGAGTCATACCAAAGTCTATAAAATGGGACTCATTACCTCTCTGCTTGGCACTAAGCATCAAGGGTTGGAATTGGGGGTTAAATCACCAAAAGTGATTCCCGGGCGCGGCCACCCTTGCTGCTCACTGCTCCCCTCAACAACAAAAAAATACAAAAAAACTAATCTGTCTGGAGCCGCAAATAATTAAAAAGCCTTATGAAGGCAACACTTTCTCCGACGCTGCCACAGAAAGACGTGTTTTATGCCCCTCCTTCTTTGTCTCATTTTGTCCACCAAACGTTTTATACTGTGCGTGAATGCACAAAGGTGAGCTTTGTTGATGTTATTGTAAGTGTCTTAGACTGGGTTAGAAAACTCCTGGAAATTACTGGCTTAAAACTGCCAAAAGTATAGATGTGTGTGTCCAAGTTAAAGGAAAGGTATTCTTCTAATGGATTTATTACAATCAACGTTTACTGTGGTCTGGAACAATATGATAACGTTTGCTGTGGTCTGAAACAACATGATACTGTTTTTTTGTGTGTTTTTTTGTTTTTTGTCAGGTACAAAACTTTACCTTACTAGCCTATATAAATCAACCATTGATAAATGGTAATGTTTGCTGTGGTCTGGAACAACATGGCACACAATCAGAAACGCCGCCAATATGACACACACAAAATGTGTCATGAGACATGCAAATATAAATTAAATACACAGAGGACATAAGTAAAGGAAATTAAATGAGCTCAAATATACCGACAAACGAGGCATAATGATGCAATATGTACACGCAGCTAGCCTAAATAGCATGTTAGCTTGGATAGGTCTTGTGTTTAGCGTGTCCGCCCTGAGATCGGTAGGTCGTGAGTTCAAACCCCGGCCGAGTCATACCAAAGTCTATAAAATGGGACTCATTACCTCCCTGCTTGGCACTAAGCATCAAGGGTTGGAATTGGGGGTTAAATCACCAAAAGTGATTCCCGGGCGCGGCCACCCTTGCTGCTCACTGCTCCCCTCAACAAAAAAAAATACAAAAAAACTAATCTGTCTGGAGCCGCAAATAATTAAAAAGCCTTATGAAGGCAACACTTTCTCCGACGCTGCCACAGAAAGACGTGTTTTATGCCCCTCCTTCTTTGTCTCATTTTGTCCACCAAACGTTTTATACTGTGCGTGAATACACAAAGGTGAGCTTTGTTGATGTTATTGTAAGTGTCGTAGACTGGGTTAGAAAACTCCTGGAAATTACTGGCTTAAAACTGCCAAAAGTATAGATGTGTGTGTCCAAGTTAAAGGAAAGGTCTTCTTCTAATGGATTTATTACAATCAACGTTTGCTGTGGTCTGGAACAATATGATAACGTTTGCTGTGGTCTGAAACAACATGATACTGTTTTTTTTGTGTGTTTTTTTGTTTTTTGTCAGGTACAAAACTTTACCTTACTAGCCTATATAAATCAACCATTGATAAATGGTAATGTTTGCTGTGGTCTGGAACAACATGGCACACAATCAGAAACGCAGCCAATATGACACACAGAAAATGTGTCATGAGACATGCAAATATAAATTAAATACACAGAGGACATAAGTAAAGGAAATTAAATGAGCTCAAATATACCGACAAACGAGGCATAATGATGCAATATGTACACGCAGCTAGCCTAAATAGCATGTTAGCTTGGATAGGTCTTGTGTTTAGCGTGTCCGCCCTGAGATCGGTAGGTCGTGAGTTCAAAGCCCGGCCGAGTCATACCAAAGTCTATAAAATGGGACTCATTACCTCTCTGCTTGGCACTAAGCATCAAGGGTTGGATATTGGGGGTTAAATCACCAAAAGTGATTCCCGGGCGCGGCCACCCTTGCTGCTCACTGCTCCCCTCAACAACAAAAAAATACAAAAAAACTAATCTGTCTGGAGCCGCAAAAAATTAAAAGCCTTATGAAGGCAACACTTTCTCCGACGCTGCCACAGAAAGACGTGTTTTATGCCCCTCCTTCTTTGTCTCATTTTGTCCACCAAACGTTTTATACTGTGCATGAATGCACAAAGGTGAGCTTTGTTGATGTTATTGTAAGTGTCTTAGACTGGGTTAGAAAACTCCTGGAAATTACTGGCTTAAAACTGCCAAAAGTATAGATGTGTGTGTCCAAGTTAAAGGAAAGGTCTTCTTCTAATGGATTTATTACAATCTTTGCAAGCTGGGTAATGTTTGCTGTGGTCTGGAAAAACATGATAACGTTTGCTGTGGTCTGGAACAATATGATAAAGATATTTTGGTTTGTTTGTTTTTGTTTTGTCAGGTACAAAACTTTACCTTACTAGCCTATATAAATCAACCATTTCTGGTTTATTTATGGTAATGTTTGCTGTGGTCTGGAACAACATGGCACACAATCAGAAACGCAGCCAATATGACACACAGAAAATGTGTCATGAGACAGGCAAATATAAATTAAATACACAGAGGACATAAGTAAAGGAAATTAAATGAGCTCAAATATACCGACAAACGAGGCATAATGATGCAATATGTACACGCAGCTAGCCTAAATAGCATGTTAGCTTGGATAGGTCTTGTGTTTAGCGTGTCCGCCCTGAGATCGGTAGGTCGTGAGTTCAAACCCCGGCCGAGTCATACCAAAGTCTATAAAATGGGACTCATTACCTCCCTGCTTGGCACTAAGCATCAAGGGTTGGAATTGGGGGTTAAATCACCAAAAGTGATTCCCGGGCGCAGCCACCCTTGCTGCTCACTGCTCCCCTCAACAACAAAAAAATACAAAAAAACTAATCTGTCTGGAGCCGCAAATAATTAAAAAGCCTTATGAAGGCAACACTTTCTCCGACGCTGCCACAGAAAGACGTGTTTTATGCCCCTCCTTCTTTGTCTCATTTTGTCCACCAAACGTTTTATACTGTGCGTGAATGCACAAAGGTGAGCTTTGTTGATTTTATTGTAAGTGTCTTAGACTGGGTTAGAAAACCCCTGGCAATTACTGGCTTAAAACTGCCAAAAGTATAGATGTGTGTGTCCAAGTTAAAGGAAAGGTCTTCTTCTAATGGATTTATTACAATCAACGTTTGCTGTGGTCTGGAACAATATGATAACGTTTGCTGTGGTCTGAAACAACATGATACTGTTTTTTTTGTGTGTTTTTTTGTTTTTTGTCAGGTACAAAACTTTACCTTACTAGCCTATATAAATCAACCATTGATAAATGGTAATGTTTGCTGTGGTCTGGAACAACATGGCACACAA
>NC_084758.1:25665429-25670429 GCF_033978785.1 Entelurus aequoreus
ATTATGCCTAATTTGGACAACCAGGTATGGTGAAGATAAGGTCCTTTTAAATAATATATATTAATAAAATAAGATAAATAAATTTGAAACATGTTCTTGAATAAAAAAGAAAGTAAAACAATATAAAAACAGTTACATAGAAACTAGTAATTAATGAAAATGAGTAAAATTAACTGTTAAAGGTTAGTACTATTAGTGGACCAGCAGCACGCACAATCATGTGTGCTTACGGACTGTATCCCTTGCAGACTGTATTGATATATATTGATATATAATGTAGGAACCAGAATATTAATAACAAAAAGAAACAACCCTTTTGTGTGAATGAGTGTAAATGAGTGTAAATGGGAGAGGGAGGTTTTTGGGGTTAGTGCACAATAGTAAGTGTATCTTGTGTTTCTATGTTGATTTAATAAAAAACATTTAAAAAAACGATACCGATAATAAAAAAAACGATATCGATAATTTCCGATGTTACATTTTAAAGTATTTATCGGCCGATAATATCGGCCTGCCGATATTATCGGCCGATTATCGGACATCTCTATTATATATATATATATATATATATATATATATATATATAAATATATATATATATATATATATATACAGCCTGGCCCCCGGCCAAATTTTTTTAACCCAATGCGGCCCCCGAGTCAAAAAGTTTGGGGACCCCTGGTCTATAGGGCGGAGATGTCCACGCTTTTCGGTCATGCAGGTGTACCTAATGTTGTGGCCCTCTGAGTGCACACACGTGATCGTTTAGGGACGTTGTGGTAAAAAGTAGAGATGTCCGATAATGTCTTTTTTTGCCGATATTCCGATATTGTCCAACTCTTAATTACCGATTCCGATATCAACCGATACCGATATATACATTCGTGGATATTAACACATTATTATGCCTAATTTAGTTGTGATACCCCACTGGATGCATTAAACAATGTAACAAGGTTTTCCAAAATAAATCAGCTCAAGTTATGGGGAAAAAAATGCCAACATGGCACTGCCATATTTATTATTGAAGTCACAAAGTGCATTATTTTTTTTTAACATGCCTCAAAACAGCAGCTTGGAATTTGGGACATGAGGAGGTTGAGATGGGGGGGGGGGGGTAACGGAAGTGTTAGGGCTGCAAGGGGTTCTGGGTATTTGTTCTGTCGTGTTTATGTTGTGTTACGGTGTGGATGTTCTCCCGAAATGTGTTTGTCATTCTTGTTGGGTGTGGGTTCACAGTGTGGCGCATATTTGTAACAGTGTTAAAGTTGTTTATACGCACACCCTCAGTGTGACCTGTATGACTGTTGACCAAGTATGTCTTGCATTCACTTGTGTGTGTGAAAAGCCGTAGATATTATGTGATTGGGCCGACACGCAAAGGCAGTGCCTTTAAGGTTTATTGGCGCTCTGTACTTCTCCCTACATCCGTGTACATTGCGGTGTTTTAAAAAGTCATAAATTACATTTTAAAGCATTTATTGGCCGATAATATCGGCAATGTTTTGTTCATTTTTGCTTGGTACGTTCAAGTGTTTTATACAGGGGTCCCCAGACTACGGCCGATGGGCCGGATCCAGCCCGCCAGCGTCCAAAATCCGGCCCGCGGGAAGTCCCAAGTTTAAAATGTTTTTTATTTTTATTTTTTTATTTTATTTTTTTAAAATCTGTCCTTTCGAATCCGTTTTCTACCACTTGTTACTCTCTGTGTCTCCTAGCCGCTCAGGCTAATCATATTGTCTAAAAATGCATTTTCCCATCGATAACGTGACATCCGAGTGTCCGCCCTGAGATCGGTAGGTCGTGAGTTCAAACCCCGGCCGAGTCATACCAAAGACTATAAAAATGGGACCCATTACCTCCCTGCTTGGCACTCAGCATCAAAGGTTGGATTTGGGGGTTAAATCACCAAAAATGATTCCCGGCCGTGCCCACCGCTGCTGCTCACTGCTGCCCTCACCTCCCAGGGGGTGATCAAGGATGATGGGTCAAATGCAGAGAATAATTTCGCCACACCTAGTGTGACAATCATTGGTACTTTAATCTTTAATATATATATATATATATATATATATATATATATATATATATATATATATATATATATATATATATATATATATATATATATATATATCAATCAATCAATCAATGTTTATTTATATAGCCCTAAATCACAAGTGTCTCAAAGGGCTGTACAAGCCACAACGACATCCTCGGTACAGAGCCCACATACGGGCAAGGAAAACTCACTCCAGTGGGACGTCAATGTGAATGACTATGAGAAACCTTGGAGAGGACCGCATATGTGGGTAATCCCCCCCCCCCCCCCCTCTAGGGGAGACCGAAAGCAATGGATGTCGAGTGGGTCTGACATAATATTGTGAAAGTCCAACACATCAGCGAAAGTCCAGTCCATGCATGGTGGGGCCAGCAGGAACCACCCCGAGTGGAGACGGGTCAGCAGCGATGAGATGTCCCCATCTGATGAACAGGCTAGCGGTCCACCCCGGGTTTGGAGCAGAGTAGAAAAGAAAAGAAAAGAAAAGAAAAGGCAGATCAACTGGTCTAAACAGGGAGTCTATTTAAAGGCTAGAGTATACAAATGAGTTTTAAGATGGGACTTAAATGCTTCTACTGAGGTAGCATCTCTAACTGTTACCGGGAGGGCATTCCAGAGTACTGGAGCCCGAATAGAAAACGCTCTATAGCCCGCAGACTTTTTTTGGGCTCTGGGAATCACTAATAAGCCGGAGTTCTTTGAACGCAGATTTCTTGTCGGGACATATGGTACAATACAATCGGCAAGATAGGCAGGAGCTTGACCATGTAGTATTTTATACGTAAGTAGTAAAACCTTAAAGTCGCATCTTAGGTGCACAGGAAGCCAGTGCAAGTGAGCCAGTATAGGCGTAATATGATCAAACTTTCTTGTTTTTGTCAAAAGTCTAGCAGCCGCATTTTGTACCATCTGTAATCTTTTAATGCTAGACATAGGGAGGCCCGAAAATAAAACGTTACAGTAATCGAGACGAGACGTAACGAACGCATGGATAATGATCTCAGCATCGCTTGTGGACAAAATGGGACGAATTTTAGCGATATTACGGAGATGAAAGAAGGCCGTTTTAGTAACACTCTTAATGTGCGACTCAAACGAGAGAGTTGGGTCGAAGATAATACCCAGATTCTTTACCGAGTCACCTTGTTTAATTGTTTGGTTGTCAAATGTTAAGGTGGTATTATTAAATAGATGTCGGTGTTGAGCAGGACCGATAATCAGCATTTCCGTTTTCTTAGCGTTGAGTTGCAAAAAGTTAGCGGACATCCATTGTTTAATTTCATTAAGACACGCCTCCAGCTGACTACAATCCGGCGTGTCGGTCAGCTTTAGGGGCATGTAGAGTTGGGTGTCATCAGCATAACAGTGAAAGCTAACACCGTATTTGCGTATGATGTCACCCAGCGGCAGCATGTAAATACTAAAGAGTGCAGGGCCAAGAACCGAACCCTGGGGAACTCCGCACGTTACCTTAACATAGTCTGAGGTCACATTGTTATGGGAGACACACTGCATCCTGTCAGTAAGATAAGAGTTAAACCAAGACAAGGCTAAGTCTGTCATCCCAATACGCGTTTTGATACGCTCTAATAAAATATTATGATCAACAGTATTGAAAGCAGATCAAGAAGCAGCAACATAGATGAAGCATCAGAATCCATCGTTAGCAATAGATCATTAGTCATTTTTGCGAGGGCTGTCTCCGTAGAGTGATTTGCTCTGAAACCGGATTGAAAAGGTTCACAGAGATTGTTAGACGCTAAGTGTTCATTTAGCTGCTGTGCTACAATTTTTTCGAGGATTTTCGAGATAAACGGAAGGTGGGACACCGGCCGGTAGTTTACCAGGAGATCAGGATCGAGGTTAGGTCTTTTGAGCAGAGGATGAATAACCGCTTTTTTGAATGCTAGGGGAACAGTGCCAGAGGAAAGTGATACGTTTATAATATTTAACACTGATGGACCTAATAATACAAAAAGCTCCTTGATAAGTTTCCCAGGAATTGGGTCAAGTGAACATGTTGTTTGTTTGGTCCCATTTACACATTTTGACAATTCCTCCAATGTTATTTCATCAAAGAGAGAGAAACTATTTTGGAGGGCGGTATCCGTCGTATATACAGTCGTATTTGTGTTAATAGAACCCAGTTGTAGCTGAGATGCATTGTCTTTAATCTCTTTTCTAATGACTTCAATTTTCTTATTAAAGAAATTCATAAAGTCATCTGCCGAGTGGGTGGAGCTACTGGGAGGAGTCCCTTGTTGGGTTAGCGATGCTACTGTACTAAACAGAAATTTAGGATCATTTTTGTTGAGGTGGATGAGATTTGAGTAATATTTAGCTTTAGCTGAGGTAAGCATGCGTTTATAAGTTATTAAACTATCACACCATGCTTGATGGAAAACCTCAAGTTTAGTCGCACGCCATTTGCGTTCCAGCTTTCTACATGATAATTTCTGGGCTTTAGTTTCTTCTGTAAACCATGGGGTACGCCTTTTAGGGGCCCTTTTTAGCTTTAGCGGTGCTACAATATCAATGGTGTCGCGCAGGGCGTCATTAAAGTTGTTAGTGAGGTTATCAATAGAGCCCACATAATTTGGGAATGGTGCCATTACCGAAGGCAGTAGGTCAGTAAGAGTCGTCGTTGTGGCAGCATTAATGTTGCGGCTGCTATAGTAGTTATTATTATTAGTATTAGTTTGTTGACAATGAGTCAGAACTTCGAATTTTATAAGGTAATGGTTGGACATTACTTTAGTGTACGGGAGTATCGTAACTTTAGAGGTGGTGACACCCCTGACAAGCACTAGATCTATCGTATTACCGTTGCGATGCGTGGGTTCATTTATTATTTGTGTAAGACCACAGCTATCAATTATAGTCTGGAGCGCCACGCATGTAGGGTCCGATGGGGTATTCATATGGATATTAAAGTCCC
>NC_084758.1:25677929-25707929 GCF_033978785.1 Entelurus aequoreus
ACTGTATCTTCAGAGCTGTTCACTGTTTTGAAGCAGACAGTAATAGACACACCCCCCCTTATGCCAAGAATTCTAGTTTGGAACCATCTGTTCATTTTACGGTTCAGAAGCCCTTTTTTCGTTCGGATGTGCATTTTGGAGTTTGTCGACCGGGTCTCTCCCAAATGCCGTGTCCAGATGATCCGTGCAAACAAAGCTGGCGAGGCGCAGATAACAAAGGGTCACTATGTCGGACTCGGAGTGTGTGCTTTTCGTGCGTGTGTGTGTCCGTGTGTGTGTGCATGTGTGTGCACCGTCCAGCTGTGTGGCAAAGCCAGTGAAGACCCCCCCGGTGTTATCTTTGCTGCCATTCATGCCTTTATTCCATCGTTCGGACATTTTAAAGTTACTCTGTTCTTCCAAGGCATGTTTTGTTTTGCTGACTCAGCCCGCGGGCGTTAATGCCTTTTGCACCTTGACAATATACGCACGAGTCTAGCCTAACAAGCTCGCCGCGGCGATATCTGCAACGAGGCATTAGCATCTCTGCAGGGATACTGTCGGGTGAAAATGTGAGCAGAATGGCTCTGCAAATGTTTTATGAGCCCTTAAAGAGCCAACGCCGCTCAATGGGGATCTTTGGGCTAAGTATATATTACACGCTATCTGCAAGGTGCAGCATTTGCAGTTTAGATCGACATTAGATTAAAATGAGAAACGCCTGTCAAACGTTTATTTCCTCCCCCAAACTATAAAAGTGGATTAAAGGGGAACTGCACTTTTTTTTTTTCCCCATTCGCAATCCTTAAGTGAGACATTTTTGATGCATTCTAGGTCGTAAATAAACGTTAGCAAGAGTCAGCTAACAACGGAGCCAATAAAGCGATCTAAAAACGTACACACTCTTAGTATATACAGTCGCGATCAAAAGTTTACATACACTTGTAAAGGACATAATGTCATGGCTGTCTTGAGTTTCCAGTAATTTCTACAAGTCTTATTTTTTTGTGATAGAGTGATTGGAGCACATACTTGTTGGTCACAAAAAAAAATTCATGAAGTTTGGTTCTTTTATGAATTTATTATGGGTCTACTGAAAATGTGAGCAAATCTGCTGGGTCAAAAGTATACATACAGCAATGTTAATATTTGCTTACATAAATATTAATAGTAGTGTGATACGATAGTGTGTTGTGCCCAACACACTACGTATCATTGAGTGCCCAAACAAAGAATAGAATGCCTTACAAATAAGCCACATTGGGGCCAAATAAAGTTGTGAATGCCAACACTTTGATTACAAAAGGTGAGAAACATCATTGAATTTAAGAGAGAACTCTTTGCCGTCTTCAATAAAGATAAACGTGATGCTGAATGTTCATTAATTCATGTATGACATGGTTTTCTGCATGGACAATTACAATTATTCGTTATTAAAAGTGTTATTTTTGGGGTGTCTGGAACGGTTTGATATTTACAATATTTCCTATGGGAGAAATTTAAAAAAAGTATACATACAGCAATGTTAATATTTGCTTACATGTCCCTTGGCAAGTTTCACTGCAATAAGGCACTTTTGGTAGCCATCCACAAGCTTCTGCTTGAATTTTTGAGCACTCCTCTTGACAAAATTGGTGCAGTTCAGCTAAATGTGTTGGTTTTCTGACATGGACTTGTTTCTTCAGCATTGTCCACACGTTTAAGTCAGGACTTTGGGAAGGCCATTCTAAAACCTTAATTCTAGCCTGATTTAGCTATTCCTTTACCACTTTTGACGTGTGTTTGGGGTCTTTGTCCTGTTGGAACACCCAACTGCGCCCAAGACCCAACCTCCGGGCTGATGATTTCAGGTTGTCCTGAAGAATTTGGAGGTAATCCTCCTTTTTCATTGTCCCATTTACTCTCTGTAAAGCACCAGTTCCATTGGCAGCAAAACAGGCCCAGAACATAATACTACCACCACCATGCTTGGCGGTAGGGATAGTGTTCCTGGGATTAAAGGCCTCACCTTTTCTCCTCCAAACATATTGCTGGGTATTGTGGCCAAACAGCTCATTTTTTGTTTAATTTGACCACAGAACTTTCCTCCAGAAGGTCTTATCTTTGTCCATGTGATGTCAGATGAAACACAAAATGAGCTGTTTGGCCACAATACCCAGCAATATGTTTGGAGGAGAAAAGGCAAGGCATTTAATCACAGGAACACCATTCCCACCGTCAAGCATGGTGGTGGTAGTATTATACAAGTATGTGCTCCAATCACTCGATCACAAAAAAATAAGAGTTGTAGAAATGATTGGAAACTCAAGACGGCCATGACATTATGTTCTTTACGAGTGCATGTAAACTTTTGATCGCGACTGTATGTATTGTAGTAACATTCATAATAACATGTAATATTTACATAATTCGATCATTTTAAGCATACAGCGGCATATTATCGACGCATCACAACAGTCATGTTGGAAGAGCAAGGGGCCCGCTCCAAACTGGTCCCACAAGGTTGGGAGCATGGAATTGTCCAAAATGTTTTGGTATCCTGGAGCATTCAAAGTTCCTTTCACTGGAACTAAGGGGCCAAGCCCAATTCCTGAAAAACAACCCCACACCATAATTCCTCCAAGTGATTAGGACACCTGATTCTGATCATTTGGATGGGTGGCCAAATAATTTTGGCAATATAGTGTATATAGCAGAAAATGTAAACAACCTCATTAAAATTATTTTAATTACGTCATTCTATAATGTCACATAGTCCTTTCTTTATGCAAATGTTCTTTCTTGCACGGTCTTTGTTCCCGTGACAAAAAATACCCGTGTCATTTTTAGTCTGAGTACCAAAGCACAAGTGTGAACACAGCCCACGTTGTCCCTATTTGCGCCTCTAATCAAAAATGCAGACTAGTAGCAGGGATCAGTGTCCTGAGCCCCAGCTAATGCACTGACGAGGACTGTCAGACCCCTGATGTCTCAATATGGATAGAAGAGGAAGCTCCCAGTTTTGGCTTCAGGCTTCAGGACCATTGATTTCCTATCTGTGGACGCGCCATTAATGAGGATTCCTTTTTGTAGACGTCGTCATCCATCAGTCAAGGCGTCAGCTTGTGGGGGTGTTGTCAGGGGGCTTATGCAAATATTATTTAGGTCTGTTTAACAAATATGTACACTATATATAGCAGGGGTTTCTTAAACCACATGAAGGGCCGCGAGCGCCCCCTGCAGGGCCGGCAATAAAATATCTGTTTCTCGTCTGTGGTTCGTATGGACCGCAGGGGTCCCCAGTTGTAATACACTGTTCCACCACTTGTGGCAGTAATGACAATATCAAACATACAGAAGAAGTCTGGAGTTAAAGTCATGGAGAATTTTCTTAAGCGCAAAAATGATGACTACAGTGCTAAACTGTATTTTCATTTGCACTTTTATTAACAGTTTAGTTAAAAAAAAACATTCATCATTTATTTATTACTAATTTTGTTATTTTAGCACAACAAAATTGTATGTTGATTTATTTTTCATCAGTTCTACTGCAATATATTTATTTCGTACGTATTTGCCTAATCAGCCTGACCTAAGCCTTAATAAATAATCATCTTTGCGCACATGCTTTCAAATAAAATAATAAACTAAGTAGGTTAGATATGATTAATAATTAAATACAAATAAAATCAAGAATAAGGTTATTGAGTCAGTGTATTTTTTGGCGGAAGAAGTATCGAAGGACTATTTGCTGACATGTGAGTTGACGACCGTTTTTACACAAATGAGGATACACAACCTTATCTTTTTGAAGCTGAATATACTGAGGATGAATAGAAGCGTTGGAGCAGACGGAAATAGACAAGAGTCTGGACCGGCGTGACGTAACACTGCAAATGTGGTACTGGGAGCCCAGCTATGCTGAAATAAATGGCGTGCTTACCCTAAATCAACTGGGAAAAAATGTGGGCTAATAATTTACGATGAGAAAAGTCTATTTAAAGGCCGAATTTTGGGTGCATTACTAGTCAATAGTGCACAAACAATAGTCTATATGTAATATATGAACATATGTTTGGATTCTGAAGAAGTAGTGAAGGACTGTTTGCTGACATGTGAGTTGACGACCATTTTTACACAGAGGAGTATTCACAACCTTATCTTTTTGAAGCTGAATATACTGAGGATGAATAGAAGCGTTGGAGCAGACGGAAGCCGGCAGAGTCAGGACCAGACTTAACACTGCAAATGTGGAACTGGAAGCCCAGCTGTGCTGAAATAAATGGCGTGCTTACCCAAAATCAACTGGGAAAAAATGTGTGCTAATAATTTACGATGAGAAAAGTCTATTTAAAGGCCGAATTTTGGGTGCATTACTAGTCAATAGTGCACAAACAATAGTCTATATGTAATATATGAATACATGTTTGGATTCTGAAGAAGTAGTGAAGGACTGTTTGTTGACATGTGAGTGGACGACCATTTTTACACAAATGAGGATACACAACCTTATCTTTTTGAAGCTGAATATACTGAGGATGAATAGAAGCGTTGGAGCAGACGGAAGCAGACAAGAGTCAGGACCGGCGTGACTTAACACTGCAAATGTGGAACTGGGAGCCCAGCTGTGCTGAAATAAATGGCGTGCTTACCCAAAATCAACTGGGAAAGAATGTGGGCTAATACTTTACGGTGAGAAAAGTCTATTTAAAGGCCGAATTTTGGGTGCATGACTAGTCAATAGTGCACAAATAATAGTCTATATGTAATATATGAATATATATTTGGATTCTGAAGAAATAGCGAAGGACTATTTACTGACATGTGAGTTGACGACCATTTTTACACAAATGAGGATTCACAACCTTATCTTTTTGAAGCTGAATATACTGAGGATGAATAGAAGCGTTGGAGCAGACGGAAGCAGACAAGAGTCAGGACCGGCGTGACTTAACACTGCAAATGTGGAACTGGGAGCCCAGCTGTGCTGAAATAAATGGCGTGCTTACCCTAAATCAACTGGGAAAAAATGTGGGCTAATACTTTACGGTGAGAAAAGTCTATTTAAAGGCTGAATTTTGGGTGCATGACTAGTCAATAGTGCACAAATAATAGTCTATATGTAATATATGAATATATATTTGGATTCTGAAGAAATAGCGAAGGACTATTTGCTGACATGTGAGTTGACGACCATTTTTACACAAATGAGGATTCACAACCTTATCTTTTTGAAGCTGAATATACTGAGGATGAATAGAAGCCTTGGAGCAGACGGAAGCAGACAGAGTTTGGACCGGTGTGACGTAACACTGCAAATGTGGAACTGGGAGCCCAGCTGTGCCGAAATAAATGGCGTGTTTACCCAAAATCAAATGGGAAAAAATGTGTGCTAATTCTTTACGGTGAGAAAAGTCTATTTAAAAGCCAAATTTTGGGTGCATGACTAGTCAATAGTGCACAAATAATAGTCTATATGTAATATATGAATATATATTTGGATTCTGAAGAAATAGCGAAGGACTATTTGCTGACATGTGAGTTGACGACCATTTTTAGACAAATTAGGATTCAGAACCTTGTCTTTTTGAAGCTGAGTATACTGAGGATGAATAGAAGCGTTGGAGCAGACAGAAGCAGACAGAGTCAGGACCAGACTTAACACTGCAAATGTGGAACTGGGAGCCCAGCTGTGCCGAAATAAATGGCGTGTTTACCCAAAATCAAATGGGAAAAAATGTGTGCTAATTCTTTACGGTGAGAAAAGTCAGTTTAAAAACCGAATTTTGGGTGCATGACTAGTCAATAGTGCACAAATAATAGTCTATATGTAATATATGAATATATATTTGGATTCTGAAGAAATAGCGAAGGACTATTTGCTGACATGTGAGTTGACGACCATTTTTACACAAATTAGGATTCACAACCTTGTCTTTTTGAAGCTGAATATACTGAGGACGAATAGAAGCGTTGGAGCAGACAGAAGCAGACAGAGTCAGGACCAGACTTAACACTGCAAATGTGCAACTGGGAGCCCAGCTGTGCTGAAATAAATGGCATGCTTACCCAAAATCAACTGGGAAAAAATGCATTTTAGCTTAATTTGTAGGCATAAAACTAAAAGTTATGGATATCGTTACTTGGTGATATCTCGCTAGCATGTTAACTATTAGAGTGCCAACAAACTATGTGGGTATAAAATTCAAAGTCATGGATATAGTTACTTGGTGCTATGTTGCTAGCATGCTAATTGTTAGCATTTTAGCAAATTTTGTAGGTATAAAACTAAAAGTCATGGATATTGTTACTTGGTTCTACTAACTGCTAGTATGTTAGTTAGTTAGTTAACATTCTGGGTATAAAACTAAGCTGTCATGGATATTGTTACTTGGTGATATCTTGCTAGCATGCTAACTGTTAACATTCTAGCTACATTTTTGGTTAAAAAAAAAAACAAAAGTCAATGGATATAACATTACTGCGTGCTAATTTGCTAGCATGCCAACTGTTAAGTATTTTAGCTAACTTTGTAGGTATAATAAAAGTAAAAATCATTGTTATTTTTACTGGGTGCTATCTTGTTGGTATGCTAACTGTAAGCATTTTAGCTACATTTGTTGTTATAAAACTAAAAGTCAATGGATATTGTTACTAGGTGCTATTTTACTAGCATGCTAACAGTTCGCATTTTTGTTCGTTTTGTAGGTATGAAACCTAAATTCATGAATATTTTTACTCAGCGCTAGTTCTTTAGCATGTCTAGTGACATTGTTACTTTCAAATTATGGAAAATTGTAATAAAAATACTTACAAATTGTGAATATGTGTTTAATTGAGTGTTTGTGAGGTAAAGAAAAACGTTCTTTAATAGGTTAGCAAACTATGTTCTATTGCGAATTCGTCATTGATTCGGAACAGTTCGCATTTTCGTTCGTTTTGTAGGTATGAAACCTAAATTCATGAATATTTTTACTCAGCGCTAGTTCTTTAGCATGTCTAGTGACATTGTTACTTTCAAATTATGGAAAATTGTAATAAAAATACTTAAAAATTGTGAATATGTGTTTAATTGAGTGTTTGTAAGGTAAAGAAAAACGTTCTTTAATAGGCTAGCAAACTATGTTCTATTGCGAATTCGTCATTGATTCGGAACAGTTCGCATTTTCGTTCGTTTTGTAGGTATGAAACCTAAATTCATGAATATTTTTACTCAGCGCTAGTTCTTTAGCATGTCTAGTGACATTGTTACTTTCAAATTATGGAAAATTGTAATAAAAATACTTAAAAATTGTGAATATGTGTTTAATTGAGTGTTTGTAAGGTAAAGAAAAACGTTCTTTAATAGGTTAGCAAACTATGTTCTATTGCAAATTCGTCATTGATTCGGATTTCTCTGCTAAGCTATCGGTCGAAGAAATATTTATTTTTATTTGACTATTTTATTGTGATTGAATTGCCGCGAGGTTTCATCAGATGAGGCCGTGCCGTTGCCTGCAGTGGGAAATGATCAATAATTCTGCAACACAACAAGCCAAGGCCGAGTCCTTTTTCTTTTTGATGCGGCGAGCGTTGCCATAATGGCTCCTGCCTGACAACGGGTACGTTCAGGAACACGGAGAGAAACCTTTTCAGCCAGCCCTGAAAGGGAAGACGCACCGGTTTGACCTTTGGCCATTCCGAGTCCGACACGGTTTGAAAGTCAATAACATACGAGTCATTTTTAAAAAGACTTGTATTCGGAGAAAACTGTTTTATTTTGCCCGGCAACATCAAACACAGAAAAGACGGCCACCTTGCTGCTGTCATTTATTTTTAGATCTTGTTATGATCATAACCATGACAGCCAGGCTGTAATGTTACTCGTTTCGCCTAATGTCTCTGCGCCTTGTGCCGAAACAATGACAGGATGCCTTTTAGTGGTTGCTGTCAGAAGCCGACAGACGCCCCGAGGGAACTTTTTTGACTGTGAACTTTCTGGGCTTCCCATGCTGTGACATGACGTTTAAAAGCAAAATAATGCGATTGTGAACATTTTTAATAAGGAATCGTAACCATACTTGCCAACCTTGAGACCTACGAATTCGGGAGATTGGGGGGGAGGAATATATTTATAGCTATAAATCACTGAAATTCAAGTATTTCTTTTATATATACATATATATATATATACACTGCAAAACTTAAATCTAAGTAAGATTAAATATCTCAAATAAGGGTGATATTTGCTTATTTTCTGTCTGATAAGATCATTCTTCTCACTAAGCAGATTTTATGTTAGAGTGTTTTACTTGTTTTAAGGCAGGGGTGTCCAAACTTTTTTTTTTTTTTTTTTTTTTTTTTAATTTATTTATTTTAAACATAAAAAAAGACACAAGATACACTTACCATTAGTGCATCAACCCAAGAAAACCCTCCCTCCCCCATTCACACTCATCCACACTCATTTACACAAAAGGGGCTGTCTCTTTCTGTTATTAAAAAAAAAAAAAAAATCTTCTGGGGCCATACTTATCAAGCTTCTTAGAATGACTCCTAAGAAGTCTGCTAAGAGTTGACTTAAGAGTAAATAAATTCTTGGCTGAAAGCTGCACTTAAAAGTTAGTTATCAAGCGTCTTACTCACACTTTCAGCGAAGTGTAGGACTGAATCTTAAGTGTCACACTCAGAGCTGAATTACGACATTACTATGTGCCGTAAACGGAATTTTAGGTGACGTCATTTCTGTCCATAGAAATGACCAATCACGGAAGGGAATCCGTTGTCTAAGAATAAAGAAATATCTTGGAAATATTTAAGTGGACAATGGGAGTGTATATTTTGACAATAAACTACAAAATAATACAAAACAAACTAGTCCCCGCCGGCACTCACGCTACCGCTCCCTCTCTTCTATCGCCCACACACTCACTGACGTCACTCACCTCACGGCCACACACATACGCTACTGTCATAACATTTTCTTTCCAATTCATTAATTAGGCAACTAATTTGAAACTGGTGTGGGTGGCTCTATATATACTAGCCCACTGCAGACACATGCAGAAATCAACAAGGAATCGAAAAGTATTAAATCTGTGACAAAAAATAATATCCGCTCTGTCTAAACGATACCGTTTGATCAGCTGCTCGTCATCAAAAAAAACCAAACATTGTTCCGTTCCCTGAACGTTCGCGCACGTCTCTCTCGCCTCAGTGCCATCCCCTGCTGGCAACTCCTAACCACTTAAGACACCTCTGAAGGTCTCTTAAATATCGCGGAGAGTAGGAGTGATTCTTAGACTTAAGAACGTTAATAAAAAGCTTTTATTCTTAAGTTTGAGAGTAGGACTAAATTTCGCAAATTCTCAGGACTTAAGTGTAAAATGGCATTCTAAGAAGCTTGATAAGTACGGCCCCTGGTTCCTACAATATAGAATAATACAGTCTGCAAGGGATACAGTCTTTAGAGCACACATGATTGTGTGTGGTGCTGGTCCACTAACATTTTCATTAATTACTATCTTTTATGTAATTGTTTTTATATTGCTTTACTTTCAAACAAAACAAACAAAGGACCTTGACTTCACCAGACCGGGTTGTCAATGAAATCAGATTGTTCAAAAGGGTTCTTAAAACCAGGTCCAGTTCAGATAACGTCCAGATCGGGCTCAGCAACACACACTTTCACCCATGTACACCAAAAACCAGGGAACACAACAGGTTGCATACAATCCACATACAAAAATACATTTTCAAATTAAGCACCCATGTGCAGTCCAGATCACATCCGAGTCGAACTCAGCAACACATACCTTCATTTATGTACACTTAAAATAGGGAGTGTTAGAGTGTTTTACTTGTTTTAAGGCAGGGGTGACCAAACTTTTTCCACTGAGGGCCGCACACTGAAAAATCAAAGCAATTTATTTTAAAAAACAATAAAATATATGTATAAAAAATATACATTAAAGCCTCCACTCAGGCTTGATCCCGGGGACACCAAAGGGTTTTGGTCCAAAAAATATTCAAAATGTGTCATTATTCAGTATTATTATCTCTAGATCAACATTAGGTCTGTCTGTCAATATAACGTTTTTAAAGATTTAAGTCGTATGCTCTTTTTGTCAAAGAAAACCCTGTTTTTTTATGGAAAAAACACATAATATGCAATATTTTCACCCAATACAATTTTTAAGAGGAATATTTCAGATTATATAATAATTGGAGCCTTAAAAAGGTCAATAACTCATAACACCATTGATTTTAATTCATTATTATTTTTTGAGTAATGACACTTAAAAACAAATCACACAAATTATTGGGGAACCAAAAGGGTCCTGCTCATTAAAGTGTTAAAAAATAAATTATACATTTTTTTTACTGTTTACTTTTAACACAATAGACTCGAGATCAACTTCAGATCCATCCGTCAATTATACGTTGTATTGTTGTTTGTGTTTTTTGTTTGTTCGTTTTAGGCCCTTCTTTAAAAAAAAAAAAAAAAAAAAAAAGATGTTTTATATGGCAAACACAAAATATGCAACATTTTCCCAAAAAAATATCTCACAGTGCAATATTTAATGTGACATAATTGGAGCCAAAAGGTTTTGGTCAAAAAAAATATTGCAAATGTGTCATTATTTAGTATTATTATTATTATTATTATTCAAGGTTTAAATCTCTAGATCAACATTAGGTCTATCTGTCAATAAAACGCTTTCAAAGATTTAAGTTGTATGCCATTTTTGTCAAGGAAAACCGTGTTTTTTTATGGAAAAACACAAAATATGCAACATTTTCCCCCAATAAAATTTTAAAGTGGAATATTTGAGATTATATAATATTTGGAGTCTTAAAAAGGTCAATAACTCATAACAACATTGATTTTGGTTGATTCATTATTTTTTCGAGCAATGACACTTAAAAAAAAAAAAAGTCCCACTAAAATTATTGGAGATCCAAAAGGGTACTGCTCAGTAAAGTTTAAAAAAATAAATCCAACATGTTTTTTGAACTTTTACCACAATAGTCTCAAGATCAGCTTCAGATCTATCTGTCAAGTATAAGTTTTATTGTTGTTTATGTTTTTTATTTGTTCGTTTTAGGCCCTTCTTTAAAAAACTTTGTTTTTTTAAAAATGGCAACCAAAAAATATGCAACATTTTCCCCCCCAAAATATCTCAAAGTGGAATATTTAATGTGACATAATTGGAGCCTTTAACAGGTCAATAATTCATAATGACATTGATTTTGATTCATTATTATTTTTTAAAGAAAGAAACAGCCTACATGGCAGCTTTGTGTTATTAGAGTAAATAATGCAACATTTTCTTGTTACATTTCACCTGTTTGCTCTTTTATACCACTTTTTATGTTGTTGTTTTTTTCATCGTATTTTTAGAATGTGCCGTGGGGCCGTTAAAAAATGACCTGCGGGCCGCACTTTGGACACCCCTGACCTAGTCCCTTGGCACGCATATATGTGTCCTCTTTTTGGGATTTCAGAATATGGTCAGCCTAGTGTACGGTACAAATTGGACTATAAATTAAGACTCACAAAGAGTTTGGCTTGAAATAGAACCACTAGGGTTGTACGGTATACCGGTACTGGTATAGTATCGTGGTACTAATGAATCAAAACTCCGGACGCTCCTCTTCGTTTTGTATCGTTTACTTGTCAACTCAATCATTCAAAAACGTCAAACAATAACGATGTGGGAACAAGTGAATGGCAAAATAAAGCGAGTGTGTTGCAGTAAGAAAGTGTAAGAAAAAGTAAAAGGGTAAGGTCAAAAAACTGTGTTGCCTCGATTCCACCATACCTGACTGCCATTACCCATAATACATTGCGTCCAAACCATATTACCACACGAATCCTTCCGCCATATATGCAATTAAACAGGTATTTAATCTTCATCATCATCATCATCATCATCATCATTTTTATTTATCTCCTTCATTGATGTGCATCTTTGATAGACAATTATAACACAATTATTCAGTTACACCGTTACACACCAATGCCTGAGAAGGAGCAGGATGAAGAAAAATCTTATATTTTCCTGCCCCCTTCACATAATACATAGTCTTACTTAATGATATGTGAACCAACAATTACATCCAAATATAACGAAAACAAAACAAAACAAAACAAAAAAAACACAAGTGCAAAACTTCATGAAGTACAAACCGAACAAAAAAACAAAATAAGTAATATACACCTCACGGGATGATACAAAACAAATACAAAACCAGGCAAAAAACAAGTAAATTAATAAATATAAAGCAAAATGTAAACACTTATGGCTGTCCATATGATTTTATTGTTCTGTCTTTATATATTTTTTTCAATTGGAATATATTTTTACAATCTTTTATCTCATTATAAAGACAATTCCATAGTTTAACCCCCCCACCACTGATATACACATTTGTTTTAAAGTTGTCCTTGAATACTGATGTTGGAAATGACCTTTTCTTCTATGCTCTTCATTCTCACAAGTGATGACAAACATTTTTTGGTAAATTTGCTGGTAATGTTTTGCTTTTAGCCTTAAACATGACACATAATGTCTGTAACTTTACTAGCTCCTGTAATTTCAATAAACCTGAATTAATGAATAATATGTTAGTGTGTTCTAAGTAATCTACTTTATGAATAATCCTTATAGCTCTTTTCTGTAGTTGATACAATGCCTTTATGTTACTCTTGTATGTGTTCCCCCACACTTCCACACAGTAGCTGATATATGGCAATATAAGTGCACAATACAATATGCGCATTGCCCTATAATCTAACACATATTTTACCTTATTTAATATAAAAATACTCTTAGACATCTTTTTCCGTACATGTGCACTATGAGATTTCCATGTCATCCAGTATCACTCCTAAAAATCTAAGTTCAGAAACCCTTTCAATATCAATTCCATCTATTGACAATTTGATCGTTTCCTCCCTTTTCCTCTTACAAAAAATCATGAACTTTGTTTTTTCTACATTTAATGATAATTTATTGGCATCAAACCATCTCTTAAGTTTAATCATTTCCTGTTCAATAATTTTTGATAATGCTTTTAAGTCGTGTCCCGAACTATAAAAGTTGGTGTCGTCCGCAAATAATACAAATTTCAATAACTTTGATACCTCACATATATCATTAATATATAAAATAAACAATTTTGGTCCCAAAACCCAACCTTGTGGAATTCCACATTCAATCCTCATTTGTTCAGATGTATTACCCATAAAATCCACAAACTCTTGTCTATTATGTAAATAAGTTCTTAGCCAGTCTAAAACTACTCCTCTCACACCAAATGAATACAACTTGGACAATAATATAGAATGATCTATAGTATCAAATGCTTTTTTAAGATCGATAAATACCCCTATAGTGTATTTCTTATTATCAGTTGCTGTTGCTATATCCTCAATTATATTCATTACAGCTGAAGCAGTGGATCTATTGGTCCGGAATCCATACTGGCTCTCACTCAACAGCATGTTCTTTTCAATAAAACTATCTAATTTTTTTACAAATATTTTTTCAATTATTTTAGAAAATTGTGACAGTAGTGACACTGGTCTGTAATTAGTGAATCTATGTTTATCTCCCGTTTTAAAGAGTGGAATTACCTTTGCTACCTTCATTTTATTTGGAAAGGTCCCTGTTTGAAAAGAAAGATTAAAAATATAACAAAGAGGTTTGATGATACGGTCAATAGTCTTTTTTACAATTATCATGTCTATACCATCACTGTCTGTTGATGTCTCATTTTTCAGTTTTGTTACCACCGATACAATTTCATTTTCACTAACATCTCCTAGAAGCATGGACTGTAGCACTTTGCTTCCCCCTCTCCATCCACTCTGTATATCTTTATGTTCTCCAATACTCTCTGCCAATTTGGGTCCAACATTCACAAAAAAAGAATTGAATCCGTTTGCCACTTCATTCATATTTGTTATCATCTTATTATCCTCATTGATAAAATGGCTTGGTGGGTTTGTACGCCCAGATGTTTTTCCTATTACCTTGTTCAGAATATTCCAAGTTCCTTTGATATTGTTTTTATTTTTTTCTAGTAAATTATTATAATATTCTCTTTTTGCTTGTCTCATTATTGTTATCAATTTGTTTTTGTAAACCTTATATTTCGTTTCAGCATCCTTTGTTTTTACTTTTATGAAATCTCTATAAAGTTTGTTTTTCTTTTTACAAGCATTCTGTAGTCCCTTTATAATCCAAGGCTTTTTATTGTAGCTGTCTCTTTGTTTCCATACATTCGGACAATGCTTTTCATACAATGATAAATATATATTAAGAAAAGCCTCATATGCAGCATTTGCTTCTCCCCCATACACCTCATTCCAGTCTGTTTCAAATAAGTCCTTCCTAAACCTATTTATTGCCTCTTCAGTTCTTTTCCTTACATATCTATGAGTTTTTTCCTCCCTCTTTTTATCAATTGGACAGTCATAAGTAAGAAACACAGGTAAGTGGTCACTTATATCATTAATTACTAGTCCACTTTTTATATTATTTTTTATGTCATTTATAAAGATGTGATCAATTAACGTTGCACAATTTGTCGTTATTCTACTGGGTTTGGTGATCAATGGATAAAGCCCTCTACTATATACCACATCCAAGAAGTCTCTTGTTGATTTATTTCTGGGTGAGCTTAGCAGGTCTATGTTATAGTCGCCACACATGACAAATGTTTTCTTTTCCTTCACCTTACACAATCATTCTTCCAAACTATCATTAAATGCTTCTACTTTAGACCCAGGTGTCCTATACATACACGTAACAATAACATTTCTCTTCTTTTCTATTTCTACCTCTACAGTTACACATTCAAATAAATCATCAATTACCACTGTCATACATTCCACAGGTCTACATTTCAATTCACAGTCAACAAACAGGGCCACACCTCCTCCCTTCTTGTTTCTTCTACTACAGTGATACAACTCATACCCGTCAATGGAGAAATCGATACCTCTGTCTTTATCGATCCATGTTTCAGAAAGTGCTATTATTTTGAATTTGCCATTTAGAGTCTTCAGGTATTCGTCAATCTTTGAGAAATTTGCATATAAGCTTCTACAGTTGAAATGTATTAAAGAAAATGTATTATCTAAACTAACATTGTCATTGAATTGTTCCTTCACTGTATTAAAGTAGTATAAAATAGTATGTCATCAAATTATTCAGACAAATGTAATAATTACAAATAAAGTGTACCTTATAATTATTCTAAGCATGCAAATTATACATTTTCGTATTATGCAAATAAAGTAAATAGTCCCATTTTGGCGGAATAAACATAAAGCACCTTCCATAAAATGTGAATGAACTTAAACAGCATTTAGGCTCCTACATTAATGATACCAAGTACAATAGTGTATCTCGTCGACATTATTTGATACTTCACATTAGTTTTAGATGATACCACAAATGTAGGTATCGATCCGATACCAAGTCGTTACAGGATCATACATTGGTCATATTCAAAGTCCTCATGTGTCCAGGGACATATTTACTGAGTTTATTAACATAATATAATTTTTTTTTTTTAAAGAAAAAATAATTTTTTGACGATAAAAAATATCGATGTAATCATAGTAATAGATAGATAGATAGATAGATAGTACTTTACTGAAGGAATCAATCAATCATATTTCCTGAGTTTATGAACATAATATACATTTTTTTTTAAAGAAAAAATGATAATAGATAGATAGATAGATAGATAGATAGATAGATAGATAGATAGATAGATAGATAGATAGATAGATAGATAGATAGATAGATGGATAGATAGTACTTTACTGAAGGAATCAATAAAGTACAATCTATCTATCTATCTATTACTATGACTACATCGATATTTTTTATCGTCAAAAAATAATACTTTCTTTTTTTTTTTAATGTATATTATGTGAATAAACTCAGGAAATATGATTGATTGATTCCTTCAGTAAAGTACTATCTATCTATCAATCTATCTATCTATCTACCCGTATATTTTTAAATCTCTCTTAAAAACATACTTTTATTCCATGGCTTTTAACACTGAGTGATATCCATCCTGCAATGGCGCCCCATAATACACCTGCTGTGAACCTGTTTTTATGTTTTTATATTTTATTTACTTATTTTTTATCGTGTTCTGTTTGTGTTGTGTTGTGTTTGCTCGGTTCTCGTATTATCTTTTAACCTGCCCATTGTACAGCACTTTGGCAACCCCTGTGGTAAATTTTAAATGTGCTTTATAAATGAAGTTGATTTGATTTGATTTGATCTATCTATTACTATGATTACATCGATATTTTTTATCGTCAAAAAATCATTTTTTCTTTTTTTTAAAATGTATATTATGTTAATAAACTCAGGAAATATGTCCCTGGACACATGAGGACTTTGAATATGACCAATGTATGATCCTGTAACTACTTGGTATCGGATCGATACCTACATTTGTGGTATCATCTAAAACTAATGTAAAGTATCAAATAATGTCGAAGAGATACACTATTGTACTTGGTTTCATTAATATAGGAGCCTAAATGCTGTTTAAGTTAATTCAAGTTAATTCACACATAGATAGTACTTTATTGATTCCTTCAGTAAAGTACTATCTATCTATCTATCTATTACTATGATTACATCGATATTTTTTATCGTCAAAAAAATCATTTTTTTCTTTTTTTTTTAATGTATATTATGTTAATAAACTCAGGAAATATGTCCCTGGACACATGAGGACTTTGAATATGACCAATGTATGATCCTGTAACTACTTGGTATCGGATCGATACCTACATTTGTGGTATCATCTAAAACTAATGTAAAGTATCAAATAATGTCGAAGAGATACACTATTGTACTTGGTTTCATTAATATAGGAGCCTAAATGCTGTTTAAGTTAATTCAAGTTAATTCACACATAGATAGTACTTTATTGATTCCTTCAGTAAAGTACTATCTATCTATCTATCTATTACTATGATTACATCGATATTTTTTATCGTCAAAAAAATCATTTTTTTCTTTTTTTTTTAATGTATATTATGTTAATAAACTCAGGAAATATGTCCCTGGACACATGAGGACTTTGAATATGACCAATGTATGATCCTGTAACTACTTGGTATCGGATCGATACCTACATTTGTGGTATCATCTAAAACTAATGTAAAGTATAAAATAATGTCGACGAGATACACTATTGCACTTGGTATCATTAACAGGGGCGCGGAAAAGGGGGGATAAAGGAGACGGATTCTAGGGGCCCATGATGGAGGGGGGCCCAGAGAGGCCCCTAATGATGATGAAATTATAATACAGAAAAAATAATGGGGGCCCTGTAAAGATTCTTTTCATGGGGCCCAAAATCCCTAGCGGCTCCCCTGATCATTAATGTAGGAGCCTAAATGCTGTTTAAGTTAATTCAAGTTAATTCACACATAGATAGTACTTTATTAAATCCTTCAGTAAAGTACTATCTATCTATCTATCTATTACTATGATTACATCGATATTTTTTATCGTCACAAAAATCCTTTTTTCTTTTTAAAAAAAATGTATATTATGTTAATAAACTCAGGAAATATGTCCCTGGACACATGAGGACTTTGAAATATGACCAATGTATGATCCTGTAACTACTTGGTATCGGATCGATACCTAAATTTGTGGTATCATCTAAAAATAATGTAAATTATTAAACAACTGAAGAATAAGTGATTGTTACATTTTAACAGAAGTGTAGATAGAACATGTTAAAAGAGAAAGTAAGCAGATATTAACAGTAAATGAACAAGCACATTAATAATCCATTTATACAGTTTGTCCCTCATAATTTTGATGAAATAGTAAATGACACAATATGTATGCATATGTCAGCAGCTAAATTAGGAGCCTTTGTTGGTTTACTTACTACTAAAAGACCAGTTGTCTTGTATGTTCACTATTTTATTTAAGGACAAACCGTCAATAAGAAACATATGTTTAATGTACCCTAAGATTTTTTGTTAAAATAGAGCTAATAATGCAATTTTTTTGTGGTCCCCTTTATTTAGAAAAGTACCGAAAAGTATCGAAATACATTTCGGTACTAAAATATTGGTACCGGGGCTATATTAATAACCACTAATACGTTTTTTAACAAACAAAATCATCACCTTCATTGATGTTCAAGTGTCATCTTTGTCATCTTCAACACCTTTTTATTCCACCTCAAGGTTACGCTATCACCTCTCCTACAATTACAGATAAGAATAAAATGATCAGGTTGCCTTGCCTTGGAAGCATGTCATGACAGTGGGGGTGGGGGGTTGAAAGAGGGGTGAGGAGGTCATCAGTAAACATCCGTCACCTACTTCCGACACTTAAAAATAATCACACGGCACCCTGGAACAACAGTTATGTGGTTTCACCGTCCACGTCTTTAGACTCTTCAGCTTTGGTAAAAGTGTGCGGTGCGGTTTCTTTATGTTGCTCTTACGAATCCTCACTTTAGGACGGGGGGTCAGCAACCCGCTGACCCCCGCTCCTTTAGCACCGCCCTAGTGGCTCCATGGAGCTTTTTCAAAAAAATGGAAAAAGATGGGTGGGGGGAAATATATTTGTTGTTTGAATACTGTTTTTGTAGGAGGACAAACATGACACAAACCTTCCTAATTGTTAGAAAGTCCACTGTTTATTATGTTTGTGTTCATGCTTCACTGATGACAGTATTTGGCCAGTGCCGTTTTGTGCGACTAATTTCAGCGATCCTTGAACTCATCGTAGTTTGTTTACATCAGGGGTGTCCAAAGTGCGGCCCGGGGGCCATACATTCTGGAAATGCTACTGCAATAATAAAAAAAAAACATTAAAAAAAGTGGAATGAGGTGAAATCTAATGAGAAAAAGTTGCAATGTTGACACAAAAGCTGACATGCAGGCTGTTTTTTTTTTCTTTTGTCTTTCTTTCTTTCTTTATTTTTTGGCATTGCTCAAAAAAAAAAAAAAAAGACAAAAAATCCATGTTATAATGAATTATTTTCAGGGCTCCAATTACTTGAAATATTTCACTTCAAAAAAATGTATGTGGTAAATAATGCTTATATTGTGTAGTTGCCTTATAAAAACATTGTTTTCTTTGACAACAGAGCAAAACAAACAAAATAATAGTTCAAACGTAAAATCGACAGATATACACTACCGTTCAAAAGTTTGGGGTCACATTGAAATGTCCTTATTTTTGAAGGAAAAGCACTGTACTTTTCAATGAAGATAACTTTAAACTAGTCTTAACTTTAAAGAAATACACTCTATACATTGCTAATGTGGTAAATGACTATTCTAGCTGCAAATGTCTGGTTTTTGGTGCAATATCTACATAGGTGTATAGAGGCCCATTTCCAGCAACTATCACTCCAGTGTTCTAATGGTACAATGTGTTTGCTCATTGGCTCAGAAGGCTAATTGATGATTAGAAAACCCTTGTGCAATCATGTTCACACATCTGAAAACAGTTTAGCTCGTTACAGAAGCTACAAAACTGACCTTCCTTTGAGCAGATTGAGTTTCTGGAGCATCACATTTGTGGGGTCAATTAAACGCTCAAAATGGCCAGAAAAAGAGAACTTTCATCTGAAACTCGACAGTCTATTCTTGTTCTTAGAAATGAAGGCTATTCCACAAAATTGTTTGGGTGACCCCAAACTTTTGAACGGTAGTGTATCTGAAGTTGATCTCGTAACTTAACTGGTGAAAGTTTTAAAAAAAAGAAACTAATAAAAATGTATCACTTTATGAGTGGGACACCTTTTGGATCCTAAATATATTTAGTGGTATTTTATTTATCTTACTGTGATGACTCAAAAATATTAAATAATTAAAATCAATGGTGTCCTGCATTATTTATATTTTAGGGCTCTAATTACTAAATACTGCATATTTCAGTTTTACTATAAAAAACAAAGTTGTTTTTGACAGGAAAGCCATAAAACCTTTTTGTTTTTTTAAGTTGATATAGTGTACATGTATAACTTGTAAGCGTTAAATAAAAAATAATAATACAAATTAGACTTATTTTTAACATTTTAATAACTGAGACCCTTTATGGTCCCCGGGGCCCCTAAAGGTAAAATCAATTTTAAAAATCCATATATTTTGTTATGGTTTGAAAATGAAAAATATCAAAATGGCTCCCACATGCTTTAATTTTTCCGTTTGCGGCCCTCTGTGGAAAAAGTTTGGACACCCCTGGTTTACATGTATAACTTGTCTGCATTACTGTCTACATTACCTTCGGCACTGCCTTATCGTACTGCTTCCTACTTTGTTTTTATTTCATATCATTGCGGTACCCTCAAACCGGTATGTATAGTTGTAATACATTTTTACTTTTATTGTAAGCACCTTGAGTTCACTGTAATTTGCTATTCTGACTTTTATCCTATATAATTGCACTATATCGTATTCTCTGCATCCATACTGTGATTGTTGTGCTGTAAATGAGACCTACGGCTCACAGTGATCCCTTTATTTTACTCTGCATTACTTTTAGCCTTTTATTTCCTACATTACTTTCTTGTTCCACACTGTGATTATTGTAATTATTTTTGTCTGATCCTTTGGTTTTCTACTTTGCTTTTATCTTTATTTTTATTCGTTATAATTTATTTTCCATTTTCTACACTTGATTTTACCATGTCTTTATTTAATCATGTCTTATTTAATCACCGCTGTGAAGCACTTCGAGCTGCAATTAAGTTAAGTTAAGTTAAAGTACCAATGATTGTCACACACACACTAGGTGTGGTGAAATGTGTGCTCTGCATTTGACCCATCCCCTTGTTCACCCCCTGGGAGGTGAGGGGAGCAGTGAGCAGCAGCGGTAGCCGCATCCGGGAATCATTTTTGGGGATTTAACCCCCAATTCCAACCCTTGATGCTGAGTGCCAAGCAGGGAGGTAATGGGTCCTATTTTTATAGTCTTTGGTATGACTCGGCCGGGGTTTGAACTCGCAACCTACCGATCTCAGGGCGGACACACTAACCACAACGCCGCTGAGTAGGTTCTAGTAATTCTAGTATGAAAGGTGCTGTACAAATAAAGCTTATTATTATAACTTTCTCCAACACTGCCACAGAAAGACGTGTTTTATGCCACTCCTTCTTTGTGTCATTTTGTCTACCAAACGTTTTAGGCGAGCTTTGTTGATACATATTGCATCATTATGCCTTGTTTGTAGGTATATTTGAGTTCAATTTATTTCCTTTACTTATGTCCTCTGTGTATTTAATTTATATTTGCATGTCTCGTGACCAGTGTTGGGACTAACGTGTCACAAAGTAACGCGTTACTGTAACGCCGTTAGTTTCGGCGGTAACTAGTAATCTAACGCGTTATTTTTCATATTCGGTAACTCAGTTGCCGTTACTACATGATGCGTTACTGCGTTATTTTACGTTACTTTTTATGTAGCATTGGCTTGAAACAGAAGATCTGAGTGTGTTTTGTTTTGTGTCACATGGAGGAGGCGCGCGTGTGTGTGTCTGAGTGTGGGAAGGGAGGGCGGGGAGGGGTGCGCGCAGCAGCATTGGTGAGGGAGGGGCGGAGACAGAGAGAGCGAGAGAGTTGTTAACACGCATGCGTCGCCAGGCTCAGCTTTTTATCGATAGATTTATCAGATTTAATTTTTTATTATCTATAGCAGTGGTGTCAAAAGTGTGCCATTTGCGGCCCACAGCTAATGTTTTAAAGGCCCACAGCACTTTCTAAAAATACTATTAAAATAAACAAAAACATAACAAAAGTGAAATAAAAAAGCTTAAAGGTGAAATGTAATTTAGAAAACTTTACAATGTTGACTAATAAAACAAAGCTGTTTTTTTTTCTTTCAAAATCAATGTTATTATGAATTATAGTACACACACTCTGTCAATTCTCTTATATACTCTTTATTTCTAGACTTCTAGAGTGTTTGATTATCACATCACTCTAAATGTATAGACTATAAAGTTCACAAACATAAAGAGGGATCCTAGTGGGCCAGGCCAATATTTCCTTATCTCTAAACTAAAACTGGGGAAATGTGTAGAGTGTTGTGGGCTTCAGACATGATTTTATTTCACAATTCCTTGAGAGAAAAAACGCCTGGTTAGGCTTTGGTATGTAAAAATAATGTTAAAGTACGTATTTCGTTCACAGCTATGTTGTTATTATGCTGTTTGTTACTTATGTATGTTATGTTGCAGCTATTTAAAATAGTTTGGTCAATTTGTTCTGGCCTGAAATAAGTTGGCCCTTTGAAACATATCTTTGTCTTTGTGTGTTGTATGTAGACCACATTGTTTGTGTGTTGTATGTAGACCACATTGTTTGTGTGTTGTATGTAGACCACATTGCTTAGCAGAGTTCAGTGATGCAAATGCATGTGAAGTTGATCAACACATTGTATTATTCTCCAGTGCAATAACAGTACTGAAATGAAGGCTAAAAGGGCATTAATGGGAGCTTTAAAAAAAGAAGTAACTAAATGGTTACTTTTCACACTAACGCATTACTTTTTGGTGTAAGTAACTGAGTTAGTAACTGAGTTACTTTTGAAATAAAGTAACTAGTAACTGTAACTAGCTACTGGTTTTCAGTAACTAACCCAACACTGCTCGTGACACATTATCTGTATATAATATTGGCTGCATTTCTGATTGTGTGCCATGTTGTTCCAGACCACAGCAAACGTTACCCAGCTTGCAAAGATTGTGACGAATCCAGTAGAAGAAGACTGTCCTTTCCTTTAACTTGGACACACACATCTATACCTTTGGCAGTTTTAAGTCAGTAATTTCCAAGAGTTATCTAACCCTCTAAGACACTTATTTAATGTGTTGCCTTCATAAGGCTTTTAACTTTTTGCGGCTCCAGACAGATTAGTTTTTTGTATTTTTGGTCCAATATGGCTCTTTCAACATGTTGGGTTGCCGACCCCTGCTTTAGGAGGAAACGCTTTGCATTTTTCGGAAAACTCGAGCCAATGTATGCAAGTTTTCTAAACTCTTTTGCCAGACTTGCGTGTCATTTTACAGGAGAGAAACATGGCAAGAATACATTTAATTACAAAAATAAAGCTTTTTTTTTTTGGCTATGTTGTTTTGTTTTCAAAATCTGAAAGTGATAAAGTAAAATAAAATGTATTAGGAACCAATTTTTGTAACATTGAATATGAAAAAATTGGAATAGTGACAATAAAGTCATTATTTACAGAAATAGTATTAAAATCATGTAAATTGCGTGAGAAAAATAACATTGAAAGTATATCGATTACAAACCCCAAAACCAGTGAAGTTGGCACGTTGTGTAGTTCGTGAATAAAAACAGAATACAATGATTTGCAAATCCTTTTCAACTTATATTCAATTGAATAGACTGCAAAGACAAGATATTTAGTGTTTTTTGCAAATAATCATTAACTTAGAATTTAATGGCAACAACACATTGCAAAAAAGTTGGCAAAGGGGCATTTTTACCACTGCGTTACATGGCCTTTCCTTTTAACAACTCTCAGTAAACGTTTGGGAACTGAGGAGACCAATTTTTGAAGCTTTTCAGGTGGAATTCTTTCCCATTCTTGCTTGATGTACAGCTTAAGTTGTTCAACAGTCCGGGGTCTCTATTGCTGTATTTTAGGCTTCATAATGCGCCACACATTTTCAATGGGAGACAGGTCTGGACTACAGGCAGGCCAGTCTAGTACCCGCACTCTTTTACTATGAAGCCACGCTGTTGTAACACGTGGCTTGGCATTGTCTTGCTGAAATAAGCAGGGGCGTCCATGATAATGTTGCTTGGATGGCAACATATGTTGCTCCAAAACCTGTATGTACCTTTCAGCATTAATGGTGCCTTCACAGATGTGTAAGTTACCCATGTCTTGGGCACTAATACACCCCCGAGATCATTGCAGTCTATTCAATTAAATATAGGGTGAAAAGGATTTGCAAATCATTGTAATTTGTTTTTATTTACGATTTACACAAAGTGCCAAATTCACTGATTTTGGGGTTTGTAGAAAATTTTTATTTTACTTTTATTAAATATTATTGAATTAAATTATAAATAACATAGTGTGCTTAGGAAAAATGTTCCCGTAAAAGCTGCTAATTTATTCAAACTGCAGGGGGTTATAGCGCCTCCTGTTGCTGTGGCATGCACCTTTGACAAAAACATACATGTTAATTACAGTCTTTAAACTTGTTGTTTGTGCCGAGTCCAGGGTGTATCGTGCCATAATCAGCTGGGATAGACCCTAATGGGAACAGATTATT
This sequence comes from Entelurus aequoreus, assembly GCF_033978785.1. Classification (NCBI taxonomy): domain Eukaryota; kingdom Metazoa; phylum Chordata; class Actinopteri; order Syngnathiformes; family Syngnathidae; genus Entelurus; species Entelurus aequoreus. The sequence continues at coordinate 25,702,204 of NC_084758.1, forward strand.
GTTTTGTTTTTAGAAAACGCCACAAAGACGTCTGTTTCCTGACCGGGACCGACTGCTGTTTCTGCAGCCGAGCTCAAAAAGGCTCAATTTTCTTTTGGTATGAGTCACTCCAGTCAACGTGTTGCCGCGTTATACACTATATTGCCAAAAGTATTTGGCCACCCATCCAAATGATGAGAATCAGGTGCCCTAATCACTTGGCCCAGGTGTATAAAATCAAGCACTTAGGCATGGAGACTGTTTCTACAAACATTTGTGAAAGAATGGGCCGCTCTCAGTGATTTCCAGTCGGGAAATGTATTCACTCCTAAATATTCCAAAGTCAACTTTATTATAAGAAAAGTGAAGAGTTTGGGAACAACAGCAACTCAGCCACCAAGAGGTAGGCCACGTAAACTGACAGAGAGGGGTCAGCGGATGCTGATGCGCATAGTGCAAAGACTTTCTGCACAGTCAGTTGCTACAGAGCTCCAAACTTCATGTGACCTTCTCATACTTGCCAACCTTGAGACCTCCAATATCGGGAGGTGGGGGGTAGGGGGGGGGGCTTGGTCGGGGGGGGGGGGCGTGGTTGGGGGCGTGGTTATTTACAGCTAGAATTCACCAACTCGAGGATTTCATATATATATATATATATATATGAAATACTTGACTTTCAGTGAATTCTAGCTATCTATATATATATATATATATATATATATATATATATATATATATATATATGTATATATATATATATATATATATATATATATATATATATATATATATATATATATTCTATTATACATAATAAATAAAATAAATACTTGAATTTCTGTGTTCTGGTGGCTATCCACTAGATGGCAGCATTGTCCCTGTTTAACTTCTCCGTTCATGATGAGTATATCATTTCGGCCACCGTGTTCAATGGAGAAGTCTGTTTTACAAAATTTATAGGCAACATACACCTTCCCCTTCGAACTGTCCTGGATGAACTGAAATTCTTGCTTCCATTCGTTTTGGAACTTGCAAGCGTATTTCTTCATCTTGCTCGTCGACGGCGTCGCCATGTCCGCCAAGGTCCGCATTGAGCTGGAGGGGGCGTGGCCTCCAGCTCCGGCTGAATACCGGGAGTTTGTCGGGAGAAAATCTCTGCCGGGAGGTTGTCGGGAGAGGCGCTGAATATCGGGATTCTCCCGCTAAAAACGGGAGGGTTGGCAAGTATGCCTTCTTATTAGCCCACGTACAGAACGCAGAGAGCTTCATGGAACGGGTTTCCATGGCCGAGCAGCTGCATCTAAGCCAAACATCACCAAGTCTAATGCATTCCATCTGGCAATCTGATGGACCAGTCAGGGTTTGGAGGTTGCCAGGAGAACGCTACATTTCGGAATGCATTGTGCCGAGTGTGAAATTTGGTGCAGGAGGAATTATGGTGTGGAGTTGTTTTTCAGGAGTTGGGCTTGGCCCCTTAGTTCCAGTGAAAGGAACTTTGAATGCTCCAGGATACAAAAACATTTTGGACAATTCCATGGGATGGCACTTCAAGTTCAAATGTGAGTAAAGCCAGGCGGCCAAATACTTTTGGCAATATAGTGTATATTTGTCAATACGTGGACTGTGGTTTGTTCGTTTTCCCGAGATGCATGTAAAGTTGGAGCGGGCAAGGCGTGAAGGTGAGTACATAATTATTTTAACACTAACAAAAGGAACAAAGGAAAAGCGCGCACAAGGGCGGAAGTACAAACTTGGCTATGAACAAAACTAACACATAAACAGACTAAACTTACTTGGTCAAGCATGGAAAGATCATAGAACTATGGCATGGACGCGTAATCATGGAGGTATCAGAGTTAATGTCGCCATGCTGACTTCCTGGCAACAATGGGCTTAAATAATACAGACACGATTTGTGACAGGTGCGCGAGTGCAAAACGTGAGACAAGTGAAACTAATGACTAGTCCTGGTGACAAGGCAAGGGAGTGAAAGCAGGAACTAAAAAGTGTCCAAAAACCAAGCAGAACATAACTAAACAAAAACATGATCAACAGACATGACAATATTAGTATGCACTCCGTTTCCACGGAAGAACAACAATGCCAACATGACATCGTACATCATGACCGTGTTGATTAAAATGCACATGTTTTTATTCCGAGACAAGAATCACTCAGGCCATTGGCCCTCTTAATTAGGGCGCAAAAGTGGGGTCGCGCACTCCGACGTGTCGTCTTTATTACCGGTTGCCACGGCGACGGAGAGAAATGATCCTCATTGTGGCTGCACGCGTCTTTGTCGAGAAGTCTGACCTGACCTGCGCACAATTTCACTGATGTTTCCATGCTGGCTGAGGGGCCTTCTTCCCCAGGGGAGAAGATCTATTAGCGGAATTACCAGGCAAAATCTGCTGAGATCAAAGGTCATAGGGGGGCGGGGAGGGGGGGGGGGGGGGGGGGGTACTGCCGTGAGCCATTCTGCTTGTTAAGAAAACAGCTCAGCTGCTGTGTTATTCCTCCAAAACGCTACTTGGCAACAGCATGTGGCCTGCTTGTGTAGGCGGACTCTGTTGCCGGTCCTTCTTTAACACGCAGCACAGTTAAAGCCTGCCCTCAGTATAAAGAAACAATACGACAAAACGTATATTAAGTTGGGATGTCCAATAATATCAGCCGATAAATGCCTTAAAATGTAATATCGGAAATTATCGGTATCGGTTTCAGAAAGTAAAATGTATGACTTTTTAAAACGGCGCTGTGTACACGGACGTACAGAGCGCCGATAAACCTTAAAGGCACTGCCTTTGCGTGCCGGCCCAGTCACATGATAAATACGGCTTTTCACACACACAAGTGAATGCAACGCATACGTGGTCAACAGCCATACAGGTCACACCGAGGGTTGTGTATAAACAACTTTAACACTGTTACAAATATGCGCCACACTGTGAACCCACACCAAACCAGAATGACAAACACATTTCGGGAGAACATCCGCACCGTAACACAACACAAACACAACATAACAAATACCCAGAACCCCTTGCAGCACTAACTCTTCTGGGACGCTACAATATACACCCCTGCTACCCACTAACCCGCCCGCCCACCTCAACCTCCTCATGCTCTCTCAGGGAGAGCATGTCCCAAATTCCAAGATGCTGTTTTGAGGCATGTTCAAAAAAATAATGCACTTTGTGACTTTAATAATAAATATGGCAGTGCCATGTTGGCATTTTTTTCCATAACTTGAGTTGATTTATTTTGGAAAACCTTGTTACATTGTTTAATGCATCCAGCGGGGCATCACAACAAAATTAGGCATAATAATGTGTTAATTCCACGACTGTATACATCAGTATCGGTTGATATCGGAATCGGTAATTAAGAGTTGCACAACATCGGGATATCGGCAAAAAAGCCATTATCGGACAGCTCTAATATTAAGCCTTGCTTCGGTCCAGCTATTTTCATATTGATACTGCGGTTCGTTTTTTGTTGGGCCGCAGTTAGGTATGTGTAGCGAGTACCGGTATTTTTAGGTACTGATGAAATTCTGGATTAATGATACAACTATTGGTATTTTTAATTACCGACTATAAGGCGCACTTAAAAAATGTTTTTCTCTCAAAACTCGACAGTGCACCTTGTTTAAGGTTCAATACGTTTGGTTGAGCTTACCCACCTCGAAGCTATTTTATTTGGTACATGGTGTAATGATAAGTGTGACCGTAGATGGCAGTCAAACATAAGAGATAAATGTATGTTGCCACTATGATGGCAATATGACTCAAGTAAACAGCACCAACATTTGAAATGTTCCATTGAACATATAGAACATTACACACGGCGCTGAAAAATCTATCAAAATGTTTTAGTACGACTTTGGTACCGCTTCATGTGCTTCAACATACGAGTATTATTATGGGGTGTGCATAAGGTAAGACATATTATCTGGCGATTTGTTTTGCAATATTATGCAAAAGCAACTTTTCTTACCTTCTGGTACCTGCTGATCTGTATTTGGGATCTGCATAAATCCTGAAAAATTGCGCACGTCCGCCTTTGTAGTCCGTATTTTTTTCTATCTTCTTGTTATTGTTATGGTTTAACAGAGAGAGATGACGGCTCAGACACCAGGGGGCAGTATAGTTCTATGTATTTATTATGTATATATTAATAAATATATATATATATAACAACCAACAATACAATATACTAAACAATACTAACCAAATAAACTATAGAATGGTGTGTGTGTGTCAAAACCCAAGAGTGTGTGTGTGTGAGGCTATGTGTAAGGTTAACTGAAGTGTGTGTTACCGAGTGTTGTCGAGATCGAATGAACAAGGCAGTCCGTGGGGCAGGAGAGAAGAGACAAGGTCCGTGTCCAGAGTGAGGGTCGAGGAAGGCAAAACACGGAGGATCTCCAAGGGCTAAGACTCGGGAAGGAACTGAGGGAGAACAAACAAGGATGTCAGACACGGAGGGAAAACGCAGAGAGAGAGTCAGAGAGAGAGCATAAGGCTTCGGCTTACGGCACAGAAAGGGTAAGCTAAGTTCCCGCCAGGATCCTTGAGTCCACTGGTCCTTTATACAGCTCCCTCTCATCAGGTCCAGGTGCGCTGAATGCGCCCTGGCCGTGACAGTTATGGGACATTCATCCTCCGCTGTTGCCATTTCTAATATAAAGTAGTGTAAAGTTCTTACTTATATCTGTCAGTAAACTCGCCATGAAAGCGCTAAAACATACCGGTGTAGTGAGTTGACATTATTCACCCAAGGAACTTTAGTTATTAGAGTTCCGGTCGGACGGTTTTCACGTGTTGTTGTTTCCGGATGAGGAGATGTTCGCTAAAAACAGAATTTAAATACGGAAAAGTCACGGAAATTGTCGTAATGTGACTGAGATGCTGTCATTGAGAGGAAAAGGGGAAACGTTTTTACAAAAACGCACCTCCGTGGAGCCACGCCAGCCAAGGACCAGGTCTCTACTAGGGTTGTACGGTATACCGGTACTAGTATAGTACCGTGATACTAATGAATCGTATTTGGTACTATACCGCCTCTAAAAAGTACCGGTCCCCGCCCCCCCCCCCTTTTTTTTTAACGGGCATTGCGTCGTAGTTACGTCGTGGCATTGCTGGTTTTACGAGCAGAGGAGCATGTTCGGCAGCGCACAATCACAGAGTACTTACAAGCAGACACAGTGTGTAGACAGAAAAGGGAGAACGGACGCATTTTGGCTTAAAAACTGATGATAAAGGTGAAGTTATAACTCTGAAACGCCCTCAGGAAGAGGTGCTTCAAGACATGGCTAGCTAGCTAGCGGCTAGCCTCCAGCCGCAGTCTGCAGTGTTGTCGCTACTTCTAAATCACTAATCCCGGTCTCCATGGCGACAAATAAAGTAAGTTTCTTACAAGTATCATCCCTGCAGGACGAGGAATAGCTAAACATGCTTCACTACACACCGTTCCTGAATGTAAACAAATGCCATAGGTGGCTCTACACCTAACATCTACTGTAATGATACCAAGTACAGGAGCGTTTCTAGTCGATACTACTATGATTACATAGATATTTTTTATCATCACAAAATGTTTTTCCTTTTTTAAAATTCCTATTATGTTAATAAACTAAAGAAATATGTCCCTGGACACATGAGGACTTTGAATATGACCTATGTATGATCCTGTAACGACTTGGTATCGGATCGATACGTACATTTGTGGTATCATCCAAAACT
>NC_084758.1:25712929-25722929 GCF_033978785.1 Entelurus aequoreus
ATGACAGTCAAGCTTTACCATTGGCCTGTGGAGAACTGGGACAACATAGACTCTTACCAGGAGGACTTTGAGTTGGATACGCATACTTGTGGAGATGGGGCAACAGAGACTCTTACCAGGAGGACATGCCGCTATGTGCATGTCACGTACGTAACTTTGGGGACTTTGGGGAAATATATGTGCTGTATGAACTTTGCGGAGGTGAACAGTACTTTGGGCTGTGGGATTGAGTGTGTTGTGCGGGTGTTTGAGTTGTATTGGCGGGTTATATGGACGGTAGTGGGGAGGTGTTTGTTATGTGGGATTCATTTGTGGCATATTAAATATAAGCCTGGTTGTGTTGTGGCTAATAGAGTATATATATGTCTTGTGTTTATTTACTGTTTTAGTCATTCCCAGCTGAATATCAGGTCCCACCCACCTCTCACAGCATCTTCCCAATCTAAATCGCTTCCACTGCCCTCTAGTCCTTCACTCTCACTTTCCTCATCCACGAATCTTTCATCCTCGCTCAAATTAAAGGGGAAATCGTTGCTTTCTCGGTCCGAATCGCTCTCGCTGCGTGTGGCCATGATTGTAAACAATGTGCAGATGTGAGGAGCTCCACAACCTGTGACGTCACGCTACTTCCGGTATAGGCAAGGCTTTTTTATCAACGACCAAAAGTTGCAAACTTTATCGTCGATGTTCTCTACTAAGTCCTTTCAGCAAAAATATGGCAATATCGCGAAATGATCAAGTATGACACATAGAATGGACCTGCTATCCCCGTTTAAATAAGAACATCTCATTTCAGTAGGCCTTTAAGAGGAATGTTTTGACGGTAGAACGGTTGAAATGCGTTGAAAAATGTGGAAGGAGTAGTCGCCAATAAAAGAGTGAAAATAGGGCTTTAGAAAACCAGGAATTCTGGAAAATACTGGATCTTTTTTTAACTTGGAAAACAAGGTAATTTAAATTTCCAGGATGGTGAAATGTGTTGAAGGTGGAATGGTTTGAATCGGTTGAAAAATGTGGAAATGGTGGAAGTTTAAAAAATGGCCAATTAAATTTGAATGGGAAAAATGTCCCGGAAAACTTGGAATTTTGGGAAATCTGGGAATTGCTTTGGAGCATTCACACAATAACACATTTCATTTGCAAAGCACTCTACATTTGTCAATCTCAAAGTGCTACAGAGTTAAAATAGATACAAAATCTTTTTAAAAAATACAAATATATCACAGTTATTATTATTATTGCGGTATTGTTGAATATGCTAAAAATAACGGACTTACAGTTTACACACTTTGAAACATTTTGACTGATTTTAATAACTAAAATAAACACTCTGTTAGTAAAGCCAATATTTTGCATGCTTTACTGATAGTGTTTTAGTCTTACTATGTTATCTGTTTTCCAGACTCAGCTTTTAAATATTGGTTTGTAGCACTTTTAGATTTTTTTTTGTTAAATGTGTAGCCAATTAAATATATTCGTATTCATTATTTCTGGCTGGTGTTGTGGCTTCCTACTCTGTTCATCGGTCTGTGAATGCACCATAAAAACACCTGAGTATAGGTTCAATGTTGCTCGGACAGCAACGTGTGAATATAAATTTAGATTGACGTCATGTCTTTGCCGATGGTGGAAAGACGTTAATGTATCTTGTTTTCATGGTAACATTAAAGCTAGCGAGCTGGCACCACTCAGTCCACAAGTTTTTGATCATTTTAATTTAAAACAATAAGACTAACCCTTTTAGTTTTAGCTTAGTTTACTTTCTCTCTCTCTCTCTCTCTCTCTCTCTCTCTCTCTCTCTCTCTCTCTCTCTCTCTCTCTCTCTCTCTCTCTCTCTCTCTCTCTCTCTCTCTCTCTCTCATATATATTTATATATATATATATCACAGTGTACGGAATTCGGTACATTTAGCCGATTTATTTTGTAACCATGTTCCCGGGTTGCGAAGTGGCCATTAGAGCCGAATGTTGTTATGTATTCATGTTCTCGGGTGGGTGCACCCGGTAGTGTCAAGGGAAGTGGAAATCGATCAGTACCGATGGGTCTACGCATGCGTGAAGGTACGTCAAAAATGTAAAAAAAAATTTGCAATGAGAAAAAAGCTGATATGTTCTAACTCATAATTAATAATAATAATCAAAATATCGATACTTTTGATACTTTAGTCCAGGAGGTCCAAACTTTTTCCACCAAGGGCCGCAAACTAAAAAGTCAAAGTATGCGGGAGCCATATTGAAAGTTTGGACCTCCTGGTTTACCGTTAAGGGAGTGACCGGAATTGATACAGAACATTTGGTACGGTACAGAGGCGGTATCCCGTTCCTACACAGTACGCATTGAGTGAGGGAATTTTACCTGCCTTGCGATATAGTCACATATGCAATACTGGAATATCAATACAGCTGATACCAGACTCTCAAATCAAAATATCGATACTTTGATACTTTAGTCCAGGAGGTCCAAACTTTTTCCACTAAGGGCCGCAAACTAAAAAGTCAAAGTATGCGGGAGCCATATTGATATTTTTTATGTTAAAACAATGCTTTGTATTGTAGGTGACTCTTACAGAGTCAGAGTAGGAGTCACCTACAATACAAAGCATTGTTTTAACATAAAAAATATTAATATGGCTCCCGCATACTTTGACTTTTTAGTTTGCGGCCCTTGGTGGAAAAAGTTTGGACCTCCTGGACTAAAGTATCAAAGTATCGATATTTTGATTTGAGAGTCGATATTGGAGCATAACGGTCTGGTATCAGCTGTATTGATATGTGACTATATCGCAAGGCAGGTAAAATTCCCTCACTCAATGCGTACTGTGTAGGAACGGGATACCGCCTCCGTACCGTACCAAATGTTCTGTATCAATTCCAGTCACTCCCTTAACGGTAAGCCTCGTTAGCTGCAAACATGCAGTAATTAATGATGACCCACTTTAAAGGCAGCACACGAGGAGCATTAAAAGATCGTTACATGACGTCAACATCTCTCGCACGAGAACGTCCGATAATGGAGGAATGAATGATGCTGGTCATTAGGACTGTAAATTCTCCTTCAACTGAATGTGCATGCCTGTGGATGACATCATTGATGATCTTCCGTGACTGTTGGGCGCTTCAAAGGGAAGAAGTACTAGATCGTGTACTTGGTCCAGAAGGATGTGGATGATAATTTCGCCAATCATTCACATTCATTATGAGAGACAAGGCAAATGGGAGTCACCGTTGTAGCCTTCAAAACCTCTAAAACAACTTAAAAAACCCTCCATCAACGGTTTATTTAGACACTGCAAGTATATATATAATGTAGCAACAGACATCTTCATAACAATATGTAATATATTTTTAAATACACACTGCAAGTATATATATAATGTAGTAACAGACACCTTCATAACAATATGTAATATGTACAATGTACACACTGCAAGTCTATATATAATGTAGTAACAGACGCCCTCATAACAATATGTAATATGTTTTATATACACACTGCAAGTCTATATATAATGTAGTAACAGACACCTTCATAACAATATGTAATATGTTTTATATACACACTGCAAATATATATATAATGTAGTAACAGACACCTTCATAACAATATGTAATATATTTTTAAATACACACTGCAAGTATATATATAATGTAGTAACAGACACCTTCATAACAATATGTAATATGTTTTATATACACACTGCAAGTCTATATATAATGTAGTAACAGACGCCTTCATAACAATATGTAATATGTTTTATATACACACTGCAAATATATATATAATGTAGTAACAGACACCTTCATAACAATATGTAATATATTTTTAAATACACACTGCAAGTATATATATAATGTAGTAACAGACACCTTCATAACAATATGTAATATGTTTTATATACACACTGCACGTCTATATATAATGTAGTAACAGACGCCTTCATAACAATATGTAATATGTTTTATATACACACTGCAAATATATATATAATGTAGTAACAGACACCTTCATAACAATATGTTTTATATACACACTGCTAGTATGTATATATATATGCTGTATAAAACATTACATATTGTTATGAAGGTGTCTGTTACTACAATATATATGTATTATATATTGTAGTAACAGACACCTTCATAACAATATGTAATGTTTTATACAGCATATATATATTGGGGACCACTGATGTAGACCACAAGGAAGTGTTTTACAGGTAGAAAACAAATCATAATATGACCCTTTTAAAATCATTAGGGTAGAATTTGGTTTTGGCCGACTGTTTCTTGCTTGTGGGGCCGTGAACGCCACCTAGAGGGTCGCCATAAGATATCTGTTGGCCGCACAGGTAATCCAATGTAATACACTTGTCCACCAATTGTGGCATTAATGACAATATCAAACAGAAGAAGAGCTAAAGCAAGGTCGTCCAAACTTTGTGACTTGGGGGCCACATCGGGCTGAAAAAATTTGTCCGAAAGCCAATTGCATGTAAAGTAACATTATATATACACACACATATAACCTATACATAATAATGTGTACATATTTTTATATACATATATATATATATATATATATATATATATATATATATATATATATATATATATATATATATATATATATATATATATATATATATATATATATATATATATATATATATATATATATATACAAACCCCGTTTCTATGTGAGTTGGGAAATTGTGTTAGATGTAAATATAAACGGAATACAATGATTTGCAAATCATTTTCAACCCATATTCAGTTGAATATGCTACAAAGACAGTTGAGGAATGCTCATCAAACACTTATTTGGAACATCCCACAGGTGTGCAGGCTAATTGGGAACAGGTGGGTGCCATGATTGGGCATAAAAACAGCTTCCCAAAAAATGCTCAGTCTTTCACAAGAAAGGATGGGGCGAGGTACACCCCTTTGTCCACAACTGCGTGAGCAAATAGTCAAACAGTTTAAGAACAACGTTTCTCAAAGTGCAATTGCAAGAAATTTAGGGATTTCACCATCTACGGTCCGTAATATCATCAAAAGGTTCAGAGAATCTGGAGAAATCACTGCACGTAAGCGGCATGGCCGGAAACCAACATTGAATGACCGTGACCTTCGATCCCTCAGACGACACTGTATCAAAAACCGACATCAATCTCTAAAGGATATCACCACATGGGCTCAGGAACACTTCAGAAAACCACTGTCACTAAATACAGTTGGTCGCTACATCTGTAAGTGCAAGTTAAAGCTCTACTATGCAAAGCGAAAGCCATTTATCAACAACACCCAGAAACGCCGCCGGCTTCTCTGGGCCCGAGATCATCTAAGATGGACTCATGCAAAGTGGAAAACTGTTCTGAGATCTGACGAGTCCACATTTCAAATTGTTTTTGGAAATATTCGACATCGTGTCATCCGGACCAAAGGGGAAGCGAACCATCCAGACTGTTATCGACGCAAAGTTCAAAAGCCAGCATCTTTGATGGTATGGGGGTGCATTAGTGCCCAAGACATGGGTAACTTACACATCTGTGAAGGCGCCATTAATGCTGAAAGGTACATACAGGTTTTGGAACAACATATGCTGCCATCTAAGCGCCGTCTTTTTCATGGACGCCCCTGCTTATTTCAGCAAGACAATGCCAAGCCACATACAGCACGTGTTACAACAGCGTGGCTTCGTAAAAAAAGAGTGCGGGTACTTTCCTGGCCCGCCTGCAGTCCAGACCTGTCTCCCATCGAACATGTGTGGCGCATTATGAAGCGTAAAATACGACAGCGGAGACCCTCGGACTGTTGAACGACTGAAGCTCTACATGAAAAAAGATTGGGAAAGAATTCCACTTTCAAAACTTCAACAATTAGTTTCCTCAGAGTGTTGTTAAAAGGAAAGGCCATGTAACACAGTGGTGAACATGCCCTTCCCCAACTACTTTGGCACGTGTTGCAGCCATGAAATTCTAAGTTAATTATTATTTGCAAAAAAAAAATTAAGTTTATGAGTTTGAACATCAAATATCTTGTCTTTGTAGTGCATTCAATTGAATATGGGTTGTGCAAAGCTAGTACAACTTTTTGTACTTTTTTGTACTTTTGTGCTTTTTTGGCTTCGCTGTGTCACTGTGTCGTGACACTTTGTAGCTTGTGTCGATCGGTGCTGCGAGCTAGCACACCGGAGCCGGCTAGCATTACCGGCCTGAGATACGGAGGTGGATTTTTCCTTCTGTTGCTGGATGCGTCGGCAGATAGACCGTGATGCCTGCACCGAGGAAAAGCCCCACATCGGAGGAGTTCGAGGAGATGAGGCTCACACTCCTTTCCCTGTGCGGCGATGTGACTGCGGTGAGGGAGCACCGGGAGCAGCTTGGACCTGGAGCACATCGAGGCTTGTCACCCACTGCCCATGAGGAACCAGAGACCACCTGCTGTCATCATGAGATTCGCAAACAGAAAGAAGAAGATCGCGCTATTAAGGCAAGGACGCAAACTCAAAGGAACAGATGTTTGCATCAATGAACACTTGACCAAGAAAAATGCTGACATCGCAAGGGTCGCACGACAACTTAAAAGGCAAAGCAAGATTCAACAAACCTGGGTAACGAACTGTAAGATCTTCATCAAACTAAATGGGACGCCGGAGGAAGCAAAAGTCTTGGTGATAAGGAAAATAGAAGATCTTGGTATCAATGTAGCTTGTGACTTTTACGTCATGTCAATGCTACCCACACCAAGAACACAGACCACACCAAGTATTAATATGGACATGTTACAGAAGATCCTCCAACATCAACAAAAAGAACTGGACATGTGTGAGTATCAAGAGCACGCCACAACAGAGACTGATATGGACATAGACCCTGATAATAATTTTTTCTCTGCGATTGTTAAAAACTGTAATTATTTTACCCGCGAACAATATAAAAACAGTGTACAATCAGAAGATAGTCTATCTATAATACATTTCAATAGTCGAAGCATGTACACTAACTTTGAGACTATCAAGGATTACTTGAAAGAATTTAGTCATCCATTTACCATTGTTGCAATCACTGAAACCTGGTTCAACAGTGATAAAGGTGTTGGTTTTAGTCTGAATGACTATGAATTAACATACATAAACAGAATAAATAAAATAGGAGGAGGGGTCGCATTGTACATTCATAAATCTGTTACATTTTAAAGTTTTAACAAACATGACCAGAGCAGTCGATGGATTATTTGAATGTTTAACAGTGGAAATCCTAAATGACAAAAAGACAAATATCTTCATGAGTTGTGTATATCGGGCACCTGGTTCAAGCATAGAAACTTTCAATGAGTGGATGGGTAAACTATTTTCCTCTGTGAACCAAAAAACCATATTTATCTGTGGTGATTTTGACATTGATTTGTTAAACTCAACCAAGCAAAAACATGTTGATGACTTCATTGACACAATGTACAGCCTGTCTCTATATCCAACCATAACCAAACCAAGCAGAATAACAACACATAGTGCCACAATCATTGACAACATTTTTACAAACATTATGGGAAATCAAGTCACCAGTGCCCTATTTATATGTGATATCACTGACCATTTACCTGTTTTTACTTTATATGACTGTCATCTCAAGAAAACCAAAGACACTATGGCAAAAATCTCTAAACGAATAACAACTGAGGAAACAATCTGTGCCCTAAACAATAGTTTAGCAGTTCAGGATTGGACTTCAGTATACAGAGAACCTAATGTGGACAGTGCTTATTGTAATTTTTTAGACATCTTTACTTCCCTGCATAATAAACATTGCCCCGTAAAAGAATATTTTATAAAAGGAAAAAATAAAAATAGCCCTTGGATCACAAAAGGGATAATTAATGCCTGTAAAAAGAAAAACAATCTCTACAAACTTTTCATCAAAATAAAAACAAAAGAAGTCGAACAACGATACAAGAAGTACAAAAATAAATTAACTGATATTATAAGAACAAGCAAACGGTTGTATTATCAAAAAAAAACTATATGAAAACAAAAATAATATATAAGGAACTTGGGATGTTTTGAATAGTCTAATAAAACAAGGATATTCCAAGTTGACATATCCTGATTACTTTATTGATGAAAACGGTGAAGATTATAATATGAGTAATGTAGTAAAAAAGTTCAATAGTTTTTTTGTAAATGTTGGTCCTAAATTGGCTGTTGATATCCCAGACAATAGAGTTACAAAATCAACTATTGAACAGAATTCTTCGTCATTCTTTCTCTCAGCTACAAATGAGCAGGAAGTGACAAACATTGTGCGGAAGTGTAAAAGTAAGTGCTCCACTGACTGCCATGATATCAACATGATATTGGTTCAAAAGGTTATCCTGAATATTGTAAAAACCATTAACTTATATATGTAATTTATCATTCCAGACTGGCTGCTTTCCAAGTCAAATGAAAATGGTTAAAGTAACTCCGCTCTTCAAAAGTGACAGCAAACACGCTTTCACCAATTACAGACCAATCTCTCTTTTGCCTCAGTTCTCAAAAATCTTAGAGAAACTATTTAACTCTCGACTTGAATCTTTTCTTGAGAAGCATCATATAATCAATGACGGTCAGTATGGCTTTAGGTCCAAAAGAACAACTTCAATGGCAATAACTGAAGCTATTGAGGAAATTACTAATGCACTGGAGCATAAAAGATATGCAGTTGGTATTTTTATTGACCTAAAGAAAGCCTTTGATACCATTAATCATTCAATTCTACTAGATAAAATGGGAAGATATGGAATTAGGGGGCTGGCTGGTGACTGGTTAAAAAGTTATTTAACAGGGAGGGTACAGTTTGTTAAAATGGGTCAATTTTTATCTGATACTCTTGGCATTGCTTGTGGTGTCCCCCAAGGGTCCGTGTTGGGGCCAAAACTGTTTAATGTATATATTAATGATATGTTTAATACATCCAAAATACTGAAATTTATACTTTTTGCAGACGACACAAATTTATTCTACAGTAGTGATGACTATAATGAGCTCATAAATACAGTAAACACAGAACTAAACATAGTAAAAAAAAATGGATGGACACAAATAAATTATCTTTGAATATAAATAAAACTAAGATAGTAATGTTTGGAAATCGCAACATAACGTCTGAACAGAAAATAAGTATTGATGGTACCCAAATTGAAATCGTAAATGAGAATACATTTTTGGGAGTAATAATTGATAGTAAACTATCATGGAAACCTCATGTCAGACACATTAAAACAAAAATCTCCAAAAGCCTCTCAATTATAAACAAAGCAAAACTATACCTCAATGAAAATGCACTCCGTACTCTATACTGCACCTTGGTACTTGCCATACCTTACATACTGTGTTGAAGTATGGGGGAATACTTACCACAACACAATTCATCCTCTGATCATATTACAGAAAAGAGCAGTGCGGATCATTCACAACGTTGGTTATTTAGAACATACTCATAATCTGTTTATGCAATCAAAGTTGCTCAAATTTGATGACCTTGTTAAATATAATACATTAATAATCTTGTATAAAGCTTTTAACAAATTATTGCCACCTAATCTACAACGTTTTTTTATAAGACGAGTGCAAGCTCATAACTTGAGAGGCTTTGGATATTTCTTATTGCCGAGAGCTCAAACCACTCGTAAACGTTTTTGTGTGTCTGTATGCGGAGTAAAACTATGGAACAAACTGGATTTACAACACAAGCAATGCCAAACTATTAATCGATTTAAACTATTAAACAAACATGGGGTCTGGTTTAAATATAGAGATGAGGGTCTTTAATTTGACCTGCTGCTGTACTCTGTCTCAAAGTGTTAACATATGCTCAATGTTTCCTTACCATTATTGCTATGTTGTCTATTACCATTATTGCTATGATGTCTATTACCATTGTTGGTATATTCATTATTCCTACATTGTTGATACAAATGATTGTTACAGTGTAATAATTATTGTTACCTGTGGTAATGCCAC
>NC_084758.1:25725429-25728196 GCF_033978785.1 Entelurus aequoreus
CCATCCCATCTTCAACACATTGCACCATTCTGGAAATTCAAACTATCATTTTTTCCAAGTTAAAAAAAATTCCAGTATTTTCCAGAATTCCTGGTTTTCCAAAGCCCTATTCCCACCCTTCATTCTGGCGACTACTCCTTCCACATTTTTCAACGTATTTCAACCGTTCCACCGTCAAAACATTCCTCTTAATCAGGACAAAAAACTAAGTGTTTTTTTTTTAACTGGAAAAATTCCCGGTTTTCCTGAAATTCCAGGAATTCCGTAATACCATTTCTCAATACAACATGTTACTACTTCAACATTTCTCGACCGATTTGAAAAATTCCAACACCAACCTTTTCAACTCATTCAAGTTTTTTACCATTTTCAAAAAAATTCCCAATTTTTTCTGAAATTCCCATTGAAATCATTGGGACATTCTTCAAAGTTCCACAACCTCCACATTTTTCATCTGATTCAAACCGTTCCAACTTCAAAATATTCAGCCTGTTCAGGAATTGTGTGCTCTACTTCAACACTTCCAAAAAAAATTCCCAGATTTCCCATGATTCCTTTTTTTTTTTTTTTCACTTTCCCCATTATAAATTAATTGGCCATTTTTCAAACTTCCACAATTCCCACATTCTTCAACCCATTCAAACCATTCCACTCTTAACACATTCCACCATTCTGGACATTCAAACTACTCTTTTTCCAAGTTCAAAAAAATTCCAGATTTTCACGAAATTCTCTTAATACCATTTACTACTTCAACATTTCTTGCCCGATTTAAACAATTCCAACACCAACCAATTCAGCTCATTCAGGACATTCATGCTCCTAATCATTTTCCAAAAAAATACCACTTTTTCCAACATTCCCAAATTTCCAGGAAGTTCCCATTGAAATGAATGGGACATTTTTCCAAGATGCACAATTCCCACATTTTCCAACCTATTCCAACATCAACACATTCCACTCATCTTGGACATTCAAATTAACACTTTCCGAAGTTCCAAACCAAATCCCGGTTTTCCTGGAAATTTAAACTCTTCAACATTCAAACTATTCTTACATTCATACTACATTCTGTCAGCATTTCAGTTCAACTTCATCATTGGAGCATTCACACGCAATTCCTTCAGGATTTGCCTCATCTAGTTGTATGTAAAATTATTTTTTTGTCAGTTATTTATTAGTCCCTACTTATGCAGTAAATGTGGTCAGTACTTGTTTTCAGCCCAATTGACCTTCTGCTCAAAAGATGTTTCAATTTGTGGACATTAAAATCTGAACATGTACTGGGGGGTCGTGAACGTAACCCCTGCAATAATTGAGGGAACACTGTATTATGAACATGAAAAGGAAAGCAAATCCATAAGCAGCTCCCTGGAAACTTTAGTTGAACTCTGAATTGTGCGCTGTAATTAATGAGACTTCCTGGTGACTGTTGACCTTCAACTGTGAGGTCTTCAGAGAGGCAAATGTTGATGAAGTGGATGTGCAATCAAACTGAACATGTACTGTATAATAACCATTCTCCTGGGTGATAATTGGCCTCATTAAGCTGTTGAGAAGTGAAACAGGGCTGATGTAGTACCACGGTAAATACATTTCTGCCAACAATGTGTTAAAGGAAAAATACATATGGCAAACTAATTGCTGATTGTTAATAACAGCTGTTTGGCCCCGGTTCCCATTTCCCTCAAGTCTCAAACCGCCACTGAAACATTATGTTTGATGCAAAAGACAAAAATGTATTCACAGAAATCATAAACGTATAGAATTAAGTTGTAACTTCTAAAGTGTGGGTGGGGAGCGTTTCCACAGAGTGTTTCCAGGGTGGCCAGCCTGAAATGCGGGTGTCAGGGACCGACGCGGAAGGAGATTTTTACAACAAAATTTTAAAGCTTAGTGATGTATCAGATTGTAGTTTGGTTTTTTTTTACCCTTCGCGTTCATATTTCGCTGTTTTTGTTGCATTTTTGTTGATTGTAAAATATGTTGATTGAGAGGGGGTGACGTTCATATGTTGTCAATATTCGGTGTTTTATCGTTCATAGTTATTAATATTGTCATTTCTTTTTCTTTTTTTTTCTTTTTTGTCTCTAGCTTCTCAGGCATATCATATAGTTGATGTAGATGCCCATATCGGCTGTTCAGATTTACTTTACAAAAGAGAAGTGTAGGATACTTCTCTTGTTGCCTTATTTGTATTTGACTTCATTAAATGTATTTATATTATCATTTGGTGCAGCCGGGCCGGAGCAGGAGGGGATAGAAAGGGAAAAAAAGGAAGACAGAGGGGGGAATTGTGGGGACAAGAGGGGGATTAGACAGAGAGACAAAAACAACAACAGCAAACACAACAACAATAGAGCAACATCAGCAAATACGACATGTATAAATATGATGGTAAAAGTAATAGCAAATAAGCAGTTAGCGAAAATAATACAGAAATGACAATGAGCAATATTGTCATTTCCAAGGGAAGTTCCCATTTTCCTCAAGTCTCAAACTGCCACTGAAACATTGTTTGATGCATAAGACAGATATTCATTCACAAAAATCAGAAATGTATAGAATTAAGTTGTAACTTCTAAAGCAGGGCCGTTAAACTCGTTTTCAGTGAGGGCCGCTTGTAACAGTGAATAATATATGAATATTTATGTAGAATTGTAGCATTTTATCATTACTTTATTTGCCTATGCATTTAATTATAACACATTTTTTACATAAACTGTAAAAAAAAAAATCTGTAGGTTTTACAGGGGGAAAAAACCTT
>NC_084758.1:25735716-25798216 GCF_033978785.1 Entelurus aequoreus
TTAATAATCCCAGAGGGGAAATTAAGATTTTCAGCACAATCCCATTCAAGATGAGAGAAACATTACAGGGAGACAGAACAGGGAGACACTTCCAGCGCCCCTTACAAAAAAAGGTGAGAAACAGGAAAATATTCAGTCTAAGCCAGGAAAAAAAAAAAAAAAAAAATCATAGCCATAGCACACATAAGCATGTGTGCAAGAGGAAACATCAAAGAACACAAAATGACATTAAAGCCATTAAAAGAGCAGAGCTGATGCAACCAGCCACTTCTACACACAGCCACAAAAGTAAAACAAAATATATATACCGTATTTTTCGGAGAATAAGTCGCACCGGCCGAAAATGCATAATAAAGAAGGAAAAAAACATAAGTCGCACTGGAGTATAAGTCGCATTTTTGGGGAAATGTATTTGATAAAAGCCAACACCAAGAATAGACATTTGAAAGGCAATTTAAAATAAATAAAAAATAGTGAACAACAGGCTGAATAAGTGTACGTTATATGAGGCATAAATAACCAACTGAGAACGTGCCTGGTATGTTACGTAACATATTATGGTAAGAGTCATTCAAATAACTATAACATATAGAACATGCTATACGTTTACCAAACAATCTGTCACTCCTAATCGCTAAATCCCATGAAATCTTATACGTCTAGTCTCTTACGTGAATGAGCTAAATAATATTATTTGATATTTTACGCTAATGTGTTAATAATTTCACACATAAGTCGCTCCTGAGTATAAGTCGCACCCCCGGCCAAACTATGAAAAAAACTGTGACTTATAGTCCGAAAAATATGGTACACTGGGGTGGCCTCTGCGGTGTTCTACGCAATCGTCTGCTGGGGTGGGGAGAGCATGGCCAGAGACAGGAGCAGACCCAACAAAGCAACCAAGAGAGCCGACTCCACCCTCGGCCGCCCACTAACTCTCGGCCAGTGTCCAGTCCGCAGTCTTTATAGTCGTGTAGCCATCCACAGCTTCTGGTTGAATTTTTGACCACTCTTGACAAGATTAGTGCAGTTCAGCTAAATGTATTGGTTTTCTGACATGGACTTGTTTCTTCAGCATTGTCCACACGTTTAAGTCAGGACTTTGGGAAGGCCATTCTAAGACCTTAATTCTAGCCTGATTTAGCCATTCCTTTACCACTTTCGACGTGTGTTTGGGGTCATTGTCCTGTTGGAACACCCAACTGCGCCCAAGACCCGACCTCCGGGCTGATGATTTTAGCTTGTCCTGAAGAATTTGGAGGTAATCCTCCTTTTTCATTGTCCCATTTATTCTCTGTAAAGCACCAGTTCCATTGGCAGCACAACAGGCCCGGAGCATAATACTACCACCACCATGCTTGTTCCTGGTATTAAAGGCCTCACCTTTTCTCCTACAAACATATTTCTGGGTATTGTGGCCAAACTGCTCAATTTTTGTTTCATCTGACCACAGAACTTTCTTCCAGAAGGTCTTATCTTTGTCCATGTGATGTCAGATACATCACATACAGCCACGACTGTATGTGATCTGAAGTCATTCTGTGAAACATAATCAATGCAGTTTTTTGACCAAAGAACCACCTTTCCATGTTTTGTAGACCACAAAGAATTGTGGTAAATGTAGAAAAATCCTAATATGGCCCATTTAATGGATAATCAACAGGAAATGCACACGTCCTTCAGATGTAAAAAGTCCCCCAAAAACTCCCAATTTAACATTTCTTTTCTGTTTTTTGCTTTTGGGGTTGGCTCCTGAAGGTTTCGAGTAATTAATTACTACAATTAAAGAGTAAGTACCAGTAGTTAGGTCACACGCTAGCTGCTCACCTGCCGCGTGGTTGAGACACTATTCAACTGTCTCAGTTATGTGGTTTCTCCTGGCTTCTGTCTTGGGGTGGACTTTGTCTGTTTCTTCCCTGGCTATTGTGGTCCTTATCACTATTTCCTGTTTTATTCTTTTGGTTCTCTTATGCATTTTTGTCACACTGCTAATTTGGATTCCCTTTTAGTTGTTTAATATTGCAGTTTTTAATTGCATGCCTTGTTGGTTTATGTTTTGTGGACTTAAAAAAAACAAAAAATTATATTACCCGGCCTGTCTTTTTACAAACCCCAAAACCAGTGAAGATGGCACGTTGTGTAAATAGTAAATAAAAACAAAATACCATGATTTGCAAATCCTTTTCAAACTATATTAATTGAATGGACTGCAAAGACAAGATATTTAATGTTCAAACTGGAAAACTTTATTTTTTGCAAATATTAGCTCATTTGGAATTTGATGCCTGCAACATGTTTAAAAAAAGCTGGCACATGTGGCAACAAAAACTGAGAACGTGGAACAGGTGAAGAGGCTGAATGGGAACAGGTGGGTGCCATGATTGGGTATACAAGCAGCTTCCATGAAATGCTCAGTCATTCACAAACAAGGATGGGGCGAGGGTCACCACTTTGTGAACAAATGCGTGAGCAAATTGTCAAACAGTTAAAGAACAACATCTCAACCAGCTATTGCAAGGAATTTAGGGATTTCACCATCTACGGTCCTTAATATCATCAAAAGGTTCAGAGAATCTGGAGAAATCACTGCACGTAAGCGATGATATTACGGACCTTCGATCCCTCGGGCGGTACTGCCTCAAAAACCGACATCAGTGTGTAAAGGATATCACCACATGGGCTCAGGAACACTTCAGAAAAGGACAGTCTGTATCTACAATTGGACGCTACATCTGTAAGTGCACGTTAAAACTCTACTATGCAAAGCGAAAGCCATTTATCAACAACACCCAGAAACGCTGCCAGCTTCGCTGGGCCCGAGCTCATCAAATAAGGACTGATGCAAAATGGAAAAGTGTTCTGTGGTCTGACGAGTCCACATTTCAAATATTTTTTGGAAACCGTGGACATCGTGTCCTCCGAACCAAAGAGGAAAATAACCATCCAGATTGTTCTAGGCGCAAAATTCAAAAGCCAGCATCTATGACGGTATGGGGATTGATTGATTGAGACTTTTATTAGTAGGTTGCACAGTGAAGTACATATTCCGTACAATTGACCACTAAATGGTAACACCCGAATAAGTTTTTCAACTTGTTTAAGTCGGGGTCCACTTAAATTGATTCATGATACAGATATATACTATCATATATACTTTCATCATAATTAGGGTTGGGTATCGAATATCGAGTATCGATTGGAACCGGGACTAACTTTCCGATTCTCCCGGAATCGTTCAAAAGTTTAAATTTCGATTCCTAGTTTCGATACCCAGTCCGCCGACCGGAAAAAAAGAATAAATCCGCCGACCGGAAGAAGAAGCCGCTGAACACCAACGAAGAAGCGCCCACCGCTGGAAGTGTTAGCATAGCCGAGCCTATGTAGCCGAGCGAGTCAGTCAAGCATGGATAGCGGGCGTCGGCGGTCGAAGTGTGGCTTTATTTTACTAAAAAAAAAGAAATATCGGCGAAATGTAACACGTGCGACAGGACTTAGGAGGGTGCACGTCGAACATGATGAAGCACCTCCGAGTACAAATAAATGCGTGTCCCGACGTCTTCGACGCGCTGCGCCGACCGTCCTCCTGTGCCTCTTCCTCTGGCTTCGACGCCCAGCCTGGCACCTCGGTGACTGCACTGCAGTCCGAATCCGGTAAGTAAAACAATATATATGCAATAAATAATGTGTTTTGCGCCAACGTCGAGGCAGCTAACAAATTAGCCCGCGTATTTTTTCATAGACAATTTACAACCTGCTAGCCAGGCTCCGCGATGTGCTCAGCGTACTCCGTTCACCGTAGCGGCAATGGGGAAGATGTCTGTGCCACAGACGGAAGAGTGCCACAGAAAGGTCACTGCACACATAGTCAAAAGACTGCATCCCTTTTCAGAGGTGGAATCTCCAACATTTAGGTTAGTTAAGCAATAACGTTAGAGCTAAGCTAATTGATACTGGGCTAAACAGTAAAAGCAACATTACATGTTTGTTTATGTTTGCAGGGATATGGCGAAAACTCTCAACCCAAAATACATACCACCTTCCAGGGACTACCGGTCAAACACATTGATCCCGGCATGGTACAAGAAGAATCGGAATCGAGAATTGTCAGGAATCGGAATCGAAACAAAGAATCGGAATCGGAATTGTTCGAATTCAAACGATACCCAACCCTAATCATAATACAGTCATAACACAAGATAATCACATTTAATTATTTACATTATTTACAATCAGGGGTGTGGAGGGGGGTGGGGGGGGGGGGGTGATTTTATTATAGAAACAAGTCTTGCTTTTCTTTTACTGTGAAACAGAAATTGGTGGAAACAACCTTCTTACCTGTTATTGACTATGGAGATGTGTTGTACATGAATGCTACTGCTGGTTGTCTCCACAAGCTGGATAGTGTGTACCACGGTGCACTGAGATTTATCACCAACTGCGCTCCCCTTACTCACCATTGCGTATTATACTCAATGGTTAACTGGACATCTTTATGTGCTCGACGCCTCAATCATTGGTATGTTTTCATCTACAAAACCATTCTGGGTATCACTCCATCTTATCTGTCTTGTCTTTTAACAAAGAAACAAGGAAGTCACAATCTTCGTTCAATGAATGTTCTGCAATTTGTCGTCCCCAAAGTAAGAACTGAACTGGGCAAGAAAGCATTTAGGTTTTCAGCAGCGAAGGCTTGGAATAACCTACAATCGAATATTAAACTTCAAACCCTTGTTACGTTGAATGAGTTTAAAGCTTCTGTGAAAGGACTGCAGTCTACCTTGTCTGTATGCACATGTGTTATGTGAGCACGTTTTAATGTCGTAAATGTGATGTTTTATGTATTTGTTTACTGTTTTTAATGTAACCTTCCTGCTGCCCTCTTGGCCAGGTCTCCCTTGGAAAAGAGATCTTTGATCTCAATGGGATTTTACCTGGTTAAATAAAGGCTAATAATAATGTGGAGGGGGGGGGGGTGTATTAGTGCCCAAGACATGGGTAACTTACACATCTGTGAAGGCACCATTCATGCTGAAAGGTACATACAGGTTTTGGAGCAACATATGTTGCCATCCAAGCAACGTTATTATGGACGCCGCTGCTTATTTCAGGAAGACAATGCCAAGCCACGTTTTACAACAGCTTGGCTTCATAGTAAAAGAGTGCGGGTACTAGACTGGCCTGCCTGTAGTCCAGACCTGTCTCCCATTGAAAATGTGTGGCGTATTATGAAGCCTAAAATACCACAACACTGTTGAACAACTTTAGCTGTGCATCAAGCAAGAATGGGAAATAATTCCACCTGAAAATCTTCACCAATTGGTCTCCTCAGTTCTCAAACGTTTACTGAGTGTTGTAAAAAGGAAAGGCCATGTAACACAGTGGTAAAAATGCCCCTGTGCCAACTGTTTTGCAATGTGTTGCTGCCATTAAATTCTAAGTTAATGATTATTTGCAAAAAAAAAATAAGTTTCTCAGTTGGAACATTAAATATCTTGTCTTTGCAGTCTATTCAACTGAATATAGGTTGAAAAGGATTTGCAAATCATTGTATTCTGTTTTTATTTACGAATTACTCAATGTGCCAACTTCACTGGTTTTGGGTTTTGTATATTGGACCCAAGTTTGACCTCAGATAAGCAATTCTGTTGTTGCCGTGTTAGGTTTCAGTAATGCATATTTTGTTTCATGTTGTGCCCTTTTGAGTACACAAAGTACCACATTTTAAAGTCTTGCCGAGTGTATAATTTTTTTTGACATGTGTAGACAGACTCAACAGACAAAGGCACTCATTTGCGGTCTATCCACACATGTAAAAATTGCGAAAAAAACGCCACAATGTTTTGACATTTCTTTCTAAAGGCAGCCATGGTTTTTGTTTTTGAGGTTGGGTCTCTAAGCCTCGGAGCAATTTACCACTCTTGAGAACCACAAACCATTAGCATAATTCGTCATCGCGAGGACTAATAATCAGTCCTCATTATTTTACCATTTAAAATGATGCTGTAGTTGCCATGTCGACTGTTATGCTAAGCACTAAATCAGGGGTCGGCAACCCAAAATGTTGAAAGAGCCATATTGGACCAAATATACAAACAAAAAATCTGTCAGGAGCCGCAAAAAATTAAAAGCCTTATATAAGTGTTATAATGAAGACAACACATGATGTACTGTACGTGTCTATATTAGCCTACTATCAAAATGACTATGTGTTGTCACATAGTCTGAGGCAAATCTTCGTTGACAGAAATGTTGAAATATATTATTTATTCTACACATTTTTACAATAATGGAAAACATTAGTAAAACTGAGGCTTTTCAGAGGGTGAGATAACTCCTGGAAATTACTGGGTTAGAATGGCCAAAAGTATAGATGTGTGTGTCCAAGTTCAAGGAAACGACAGGCCGTCTTCTTTTAATGGATTTATCACAATATTTGGCTAGCTAGGTAAAGTTTTCTGTGGTCTGGAACAACATGGCACATAAACATCTATCAGGAATGCAGCCAATATTACATACGGATAATGTGTCATGAGACATGCAAATATAAATTAAATACACAGAGGACATAAGCAACGTTCCCTGTAAGGTGCGCGCCTGCGCAATTGCGCACTGCTCAAGCGTCCTCTGCGCACAGCAAATATATGCCACGCACCAAATTAAATTTAATCTGAATTCTAAACAAAATAAACATTTATTCAGTGTATTTTGCAATGCAATTTTGAGTGACAGTGACAACAAGCGGCCCTAACGGTGTTCGTCAACACCGTTCAATTGAACACCGTTCAATTATTGTAATGTCTATCGAGATGCTTCGAGGACAGGAATTATATCGATCACTTTATTGAGCAAAACTGCTTATATTTGGCCATAACCACACCAAAAACATGAGTAAAACACTTCTATCTCGAAAAACTAGTCATTTTCTGCCGTACAAACCAGGCCAAAACCAACTTGTCATCTGTCAGCAACACGCATAGCACTAAACCACTGGTGCGTTTATGGCCACACAAAAAGTCGGACAACTCAAACACCACACAAAGTTACACTATGACTCCTCAGTCATACGTGTGCTTTTTCTACTGTCATTTATTATTAATGTTAATTTATTGATATAAATCATGGAATGCTGTTACTAGAGAAAGTTACAGGAATGCACACTTCATCCTATGCTTACATTTCATTGTGCAACATGAGGATGTTTAAGGGGAACTAAATGTGATCTCTGAAAGGGGTACAAATGATTTCCAAAGCAGGACCCCCACCCAGACATATTGTGCAATACTAATCCATAGCTTATGAAAAACAAGATTTCTTTTATTTTCATTCCAAGTGGGCCAAATCACTAATATTACTAAATAATCTCATGAAAATGACTCCTCTCATTTGAGTGTTATTATAAAAGATTGGTTTGAGACAGGTGTGCTGCTGGTATAGCCACGTGTGATGTTGCTCACATGTGCTCCACTGAATGCTCAGGGAGTTTTTGTGTTTGCTCAGACACATGAACAATTAGAGGGAACATTGGACATAAGGGAATGGAATTAAATGAGCTCAAATATAGCTACAAATGAGGCATAATGATGCAAAATGCACATACAGCTAGCCTAAATAGCATGTTAGCATGGATTATGTTGCAGTCATGCAGTGACCAAATATGCCTGATTAGCACTCCACACAAGTCAATAACATCGACAAAACTCACCTTTGTGCATTCACGCACAGCATAAAACGTTTGGTGGACAAAATAAGACAAAGAAGGAGTGGCATAAAAAAACACGTCTTTCTGTGGCAGCGTCGGAGAAGGTTGTACATGTGAACAAACTGTTGCGTCACAGTCCACACAACTACGGCGGGTTCAAGGACCGCCGAAATTAGTAGGGGAAAACGGCACTCACCAAATACTCTCATCAGTGAAGAATAAACATAAACAAACATTTTAAACAGTGGGCTTTGTAACAATTAGGAAGGTTTGTGTCATATGTGTCCTCCTACAGAAACCATATTAAAAAAATATATATCCATTTTCATACATTTTTGAAAAAGCTCCAGGGAGCCACGAGGGCGGCGCTAAAGAGCCACAGGTTGCCGACCCCCGCACTAACCGGACGTGTTTTAGTCAAGAGTGCATGTAGATTCGGTCTGCTCAGAATATTGAAACCAAGCTGGTGAGCCCAAGATAAACAAGTGTGAAATGTCCCAGCAAGAAGAAGCTAGCGCCATAGTCAAGTACCTATAAAAAAATAACGAGAAATGCAGAATGTTTTCTTCAATAAAAAAAACCCTTCAAGGTATTTCATATGACAAATTACAGAACCATTAGGGCTGTGAATCTTTGGCCACCACACGATTCGAATCGATTCTCAATTCAAAATCAATACTTTTTAAATAGCATTGGGTGCCAGTTCTATGATTAACTACATTCCTCCATAAAATAGATAAACAGCTCTGATACATTTCTATATTACTTAAAAGACAACTTGTATTGTTAAGTAAAGTTCTACCCAAACATTTAATAAAGTCAAATACAAATAAGGCAACAAGAGAAATATCCAACACTTCTCTTTTCTAAAGTAAATGTGTACAGCAGATATGATCATCTACATCAGTTTTACATCAATCACCTCGTTTTCATTGAGGGCCACAACGCAGTTATGGTTGCCCTCAGTGGGCCGCTTTTAACAATGGAAGGGAATATATGAATATACATGTGTGTATATATATATATATATATATATATATATATATATATATATATATATATATATATATATATATATATAAAATATTAACAATATATTTAATTACAAAAGCTGCAAAAAAATATTACAATTTTACTTTAAAAACTGGCAGCTCAGTCACCAGAATTTTACAGTAAAAGCAGTGTTTTTTTTACAGCATATAAAAACATTTAATAAATGGAATGGAAAAACAATACCACTGTTTTTAGCGGTAAAATTCAAGCCACATAGCTGCCAGTTTGTTTGTTTTTTTACCGTAAAAATCTTGTCGTTTTAATGTTTTTTTTGGTTTTTAATGTTTTAGTGTGTTACTGTGTATGGAAAAAAAACATCACCAAAGTTAATTTTACGGTAAAAACTCAGTCGACGGAATTTAACCGTAAAATCTATTGTCAATTTTACAGTCTACACTTTGATTGGTAATTTGTTTTGAAATTACAAGTCAAGCAGATATTTAAGTACAGTATCTATCTCTATTTTGACCAAAAATATTTTTTGGAATTCATGATAATATATTATTTAGATTTTGATTATATTGAATTTTAAAAGATATGCAATTGCATGCAGTAAATGATTGTTAATGTCAAAAGGAAAAGAACAAATATATTTAGTTAGAAAAGAATAGGCGTTTTATTAATATGTATTATTTCCAGGCTTTCGCGGGCCACATAAAATAAAGTGGCGGGCCAGATTTGGCCCCCGGGCCTTGAGTTTGACACCTTTGATCTACATCAACAATAGGATTTGTCTGAGAGGCTAGACAGGACAGATTGAAAAAAAATAAAAATAATACAATTGATTTTTGATTTAATCGATTTAGAATCGCGTTTTTTTCAAAAAACTATTTTTTTTTGGACAACTCTAATGATTAAACTGTATTATAGTAGCGACTGCATCAGGGAAGGCATTGCTCCACCAAATCAAGCAGATTATAGTGTTTTTTAAATTATTTTCAGTATACATATTTTATGTTTGATTTCTACAAAGACCTAATTTTGAAAAAAAAAATATATTACCGGTACACGCAGTGCCGGCCCAAGCCTCCATGGGGCCCTAAGCAAAATTTGATTTTGGGGCCCTCTATTTCTGCCAATAATATTGATTGTTGATCATTCACACACCTACTATAAACTCATTGCGGCTCTGGCAGTGTTGTTTACATTATCCTATTGTCAGCCTGGCATGTCTTTACAAATGACAAGTCATTTATAAAGATATGGGGGTGGCCCAGTTAAGAACATAAATAATACCAAAGAATGAAGGAATGATGTCCAGAGTGCCACATATGGTTCCTAATCTTAAAATGTAGAAAACATTCAGCTACAAGAGTGGCCTGGGGTTGAACAGTCCAAGTGATAAAGCTTTGTATTTACAGTAAAAGTGTCATCTTGACACATTAGTCTTGTACATATTAGTCTTTAATTACTAGTTTATATTTTTAGTTAATTGTTCATATTTAATGTTTACTTTGTACAAAGAGAGCGCAGTCTACTGAAGTTAAATTCCATGTGTGTTAAACATAAATGGACAATAAAGCTGATTCTGATTCACTTTATTATTTTTGGTAACAAAAACCTGAAACAGCAATGTGCAAAAATAATTCGTAGTGCAAGAAAAACAATAAAGTGCAACAATAAAATCACTTAAATATATACAAAAAGGAACAAATTCAATTGTACAAAAAACAACATAATTAAATTAAATATCAAGCAAATACTTAAATAATATTAATGAACAGAGTTATCAGAAACAAGGTAACATAACGGTTAATAAACAAATATAAAGTTACTACATATTAAAACTATGTAAATGTACATACCAATGTGCAAAAAAATTTTTGGGAAAAAATCAAAATAAACTACCTTAAATTAAGGTCCTTAATTCACACATTTGACCATCACATCACAGTTTTGTTCCTCTGTTCTTCACCACCCACACCACTCCACCAATCAGCTCTGTGCTGATTCTGTGCCTCCAAAAACGTATATTAACAATGCTCCTGGGGAAGTTTCACATAACTTATGAGTTGATGTAAAAAATAATGTTTATTTTACTCACATAAATTACCGTGCTCTGCTGCAAACAACATATCTCACTAGTAACCTGATGCTAAAAACATATAGCTAGCACCGCGCTGGCTAGCTAACGTCACCTAGCTAAAGCTAATTACAGCTACAAATCTCTTTGATAAACGTTTTATTACCAAGTCATGCAAACATACCTTTATCATGGCATTTTTTCTCCTCTTCAGCTTTCTTCTTCTTCCTTATTTCTGCACCTGAAGGATATGTCCTTTTTTGTAACATTGTTTTGCCTCTATCTGCGCTTTTGATGCCCAGTGCGCACTGGCATTGCACGGCAGGCGGCAAACGTCACAGGTGCAGCAGAGGCAGCTTACATTTAAAGAGAGGCAGGAAGAATCACTAGGCCTAGATCAGCAGCAGCACTCTGTTGACCTAAAATTGTGTTTTTGTACAATAATATATCTTTGATCATTTAGAAATCATCAGTCAGACTCGTACATGCAAAAAATAAAAAAAATATTTTTTTGTTAATTGCTTTTGGGGGCCCCCTGGTGGCCGCGGGGCCCTAAGCAAGCACTTAGTACGCTTATGCCTTGGGCCGGCTCTGGGTACATGCCTTTTACTTAAAGCTATTTTAATACGGGTTTTTGTGGATACAACAAAATCACCATCAGACTTAATGAGACATGATATTATTATGTTCCCTTAAATCAGGGATTTTCAACTAAATTGTTTTAGGGGCCACATTTCCAGAAAGCCAAGAACCGGGCGGCCAGACGTCTAACTTCAGTATTTGTCTTGTTTTGTATACTACAGTAAACAAGGGTCCTCTACAGTAGACATTTTTATTTTGGTCTAGTTATTTTGTCAGAGTTACAGGAGCGCTCTGCTGTTTTTAAGGATTTTCTGTGGGGAAAAAAAAAGCTAGTGAACGATCATCTCTATGACAACATTCTAGTGTTTTTCAAAATCTGCTGCTGGGAAAAAAAAGGTTTTGAACTGAAATCCCACCAGTTGAATAGCCCAAATGATGAAAAAGAGAGGACCTGAGATGGAACCTTGAGGAACACCAGTCGTATAACTACAAAACCCAAAACCAGTGAAGTTGGTATGTTGTGTAATTATTAAATAAAAACAGAATACAACGATTTGCAAAACCTTTTCAACTTATATTCAATTGAATAGACTGCAAAGACAAAATATTTAATGTTCGAACTTTTTTGCAAATAATCATTAACTAAAAATTTAATGGCAGCAACACATTGCAAAAAAGTTGGCACAGGGGCATTTTTACCACTGTGTTACATGGCCTTTCCTTTTAACAACACTCAGTAAACGTTTGGGAACTGAGGAGACCGATTTTTTTAAGCTTTTCAGGTGGAATTCTTTCCCATTCTTGCTTGATGTACAGCTTAAGTTGTTCAATTGGTTGGTGTTGGAATTGTTTGAATCGGGCAAGAAATGTTGAAGTACTAAATAGTATTAGGGAATTTGGGGAAAATCGAGAATTTTTTTGAACTTGGAAAAAGGGTAGTTTGAATGTCCTGGTTAAGTTGAATGTGTTAAAGGTGGAATGGTTTGAATGGGTTGAAGAATGTGAGAATTGAGGAAGTTTGAAACATGGCCAATTCATTTTGAATAGGGAAAATGCACGGGAAAAAAAATGTATGGGAAATCCGGGAATTTTTTTTAGAACTGTTGAACTACAGCACACAATTCCTGAACAGGCTGAATATTTTGAAGTTGGAACGGTTCGAATCAGATGAAAAATGTGGAAGTTGTGAAACTTTGAAGAATGTTCCATTGATTTCAATGGGAATTTCCGAAAAAATTGGGAATTTTGGGAAAAGCGGGAATTTTTTTGAAATGGTTGGTGTCGCAATTTTTCAAATCGGTCGAGAAATGTTGAAGTAGTAACATGTTGAATTGAGAAATGGTATTATGGAATTTCGGGAAAACTGGGAATTTTTAGTAGAATGGGTTGAATAGGTTGACAAATGTGGAAAATGGTGGAATTTTGAAAATTGTCCCGGAAAACCTGGAATTCTGGGAATTTTTGGAATTTGTCAAGGCAAAGCCCGCGATTCCCGAATAGGCTGAACAGTTTGAAGTTGGAACGGAATCGGGTGAAAAATGTGGAAAGGTAGAACACGCCAACATCTGGAGAAGAATAATAATAAGTTGAATAAATAGATGAATTTTGGTGTAGAAAATATATGTAACTGTCATTTAATCATGTGACACAACCCCGATGAACAAGTACTGCAACACCTGCTTGGTGGCTCCTCTGCTGATCGCTAATGATTAGTAGATTGAGCCACTCGCCCCGTGGTCGTCTCCAGTCGCTGTCAACTCCGTCTTCCTCTCCCAGGACGAATGATGGAGTACTGGCTCATTAGCGAGCATGTGGATTGGAGTCTCGTTAAGGAGCCCAAATGGATAGATTGAACTAATTACATTTGGCACTTCATTAAGGGCACATAACGCAGGACTAAGTACGTGCAGCTTAGACGCATGCACACAGGCGTCTGGTCATAATAGCACAAGGAGTCCACATCAAGTTGACCACATATTGTAATTTAACTTACATTTATTTCTATTAGGAGATTTTAGCTAATTAGAAACAAGAGGAAATAAATGTAAGTTTAGTACTGATTCAGCGTACATAGTCAATAAATCAGCTGTTTTTCAATTATTTTCTGTCATGCCTCCCCAACCCCATTTTGCACCACGACTAAAAATAGTATCATTTGTCTATAAAATTGTTATAAGTACACCTCTGCGTAACATTATTAACTTTACCTAAAATTAACAAAAAACAACAAAAAAATGTAGGTCAACTAACAACAACAAATAACTTTAATAATGTTGTCTTTTAGTCTGTAACAGAAAGGATTTAAAATCCATCAATTTGCCTGAAATAAAAATAAATAAATGCAATCCTTATTTAAACCATGAACATTTTTCGACTGACTTGAACCATTTGATACTGAAAAATAAATTCAAATAAATGCAATTAAATAATGAATTCAAATTTATCAGCAACATTAACTCAGGAGCACAAAATATTGAACACTTTAATGACAAAACAAAAATGAATTCAACAATTGGAGCTGTTTTTTAATTTCTGTATGAACTTAAATGTACAATTATTTCTAAAAGGAGATTTTAGCTAATTAGAAACAAGAGGAAATAAATGTAAGTTTAGCACTGATTCAGCATACATTAGTCAATAAATCAGCTGTTTCTCAATTATTTTCTGTTACCCCTCCCTGCCACCATTTCGCATCATGACTATATATAGTATCTGTCTATAAATTTGTTATAAGTACACCTCTGTGTAACATTATTAACTTTCCCTAATATTAACAAAAAACAAAGAAAAAATGTAGGTCAACTAACAACAACAAATAACTTTAATAATGTTGTTTTTTAGTCTGTAACAGAAAGGATTTAAAATCCATCAATTTGCCTGAAATAAAAATAAATAAATGCAATCCTTATTTAAACCATGAACATTTTTCGACTGACTTGAACCATTTGATACTGAAAAATAAATTCAAATAAATGCAATTAAATAATAAATTTAAATTTATCGGCAACATTAACTCAGGAGCACAAAATATGGAACACTTTAATGACAAAACAAAAATGAATTCAACAATTGGAGCTGTTTTTTAATTTATGTATGAACTTAAATGTACAATTATTTCTAAAAGGAGATTTTAGCTAATTAGAAACAAGAGGAAAGAAATGTAAGTTTAGCACTGATTCAGCATACATTAGTCAATAAATCAGCTGTTCCTCAATTATTTTCTGTCATGCCTCCCCAACCCCATTTTGCACCACGACTGTAAATAGTATCTGTCTATAAAATTGTTATAAGTACACCTCTGCGTAACATTATTAACTTTACCTAATATTAACAAAAAACAACAAAAAAATGTAGGTCAACTAACAACAACAACAAATAACTTTAATAATGTTTTTTAATCTGTAACAGAAAGGATTTAAAATCCATCAATTTGCCTGAAATACAAAAAAAATAATTATTATCTTTATTTAAGCCATGAACATTTTTTGACTGACTTGAACCATTTGATACTGAAAAATAAATTCAAAAAAATGCAATTAAATAATACATTCAAATTGATCAGCAACATTAACTCAGAAGCACAAAATATTAAACACTAACCTACAAAACAAAAATTAATTCAACAATTTGAGCTGTTTTTTTTTATTTATTTATTAACTTAAATGTACAATTATTTCTATAAATAGATTTTAGTTAATTAGAAACAAGAGGAAATACATGTAATTTTAGCACTGATTCAGCATACATAGTCAATCAATCAGCTGTTTCTCAATTATTTTCTGTTACCCCTCCCTGCCACCATTTCGCATCATGACTATATATAGTATCATTTGTCTATAAAAGTGTTATAAGTACACCTCTGCGTAACATTATTAACTTTACCTAAAATTAAAACAGACAAAAATGTAGGTCAACTAACAACAACACAACTTTAATAATGTTTTTTAGTCTGTAACAGAAAGGATTTAAAATCCATCAATTTGCCTGAAAAAAAAATAAAAATAATTGTAATCCTTATTTAATCAATCAATCATGTTTACTTATATAGCCCTAAATCAAGAGTGTCTCAAAGGGCTGCACAAGCCACGACGGCATCCTCGGCTCAGATCCTACATCAGGGCAAGAAAAAACTCAACCCAATGGAATTTAAACCATGAACATTTTTGACTGACTTGAAACATTGAAAACTGAAAAAATACATTCAAATAAATGCTATTAAATAATACATTCAAATTGATCGGCAACATTAACTCAGGAGCACAAAATATTAAACACTTTAACCTACAAAACAAAAAATGAATTCAACAATTTAAGCTGATTTTTTAAATTTATTTATGAACTTAAATGTACAATTATTTCTATAAGGAGATTTTAGCTGATGAGAAACAAGATGAACTAAATGTAATTTTAGCACTGATTCAGCATACATAGTCAATAGATCAGTACACCTCTGTGTAACATTATTAACTTTAACTAATATTAACAAAAAAAAAGAAAAAAAAGTAGGTAAACTAACAACAACAAATAACTTTAATAAGGTATTTTTTTAGTCTGTAACAGAAAATAATTGTAAACTTCTGGCCATAAGCATTACAATAGGACAGGGGGAAAAGTTACAGATGTGTAACACGTGGCTTGGCATTGTCTTGCTGAAATAAACAGGGGCGTCCATGGTAACGTTGCTTGTATGGCAACATATGTTGCTCCGAAACCTATATGTACCTTTTATAGCATGAATGGTGCCTTCACAGATGTGTAAGTTACTAATACACCCCCATACCATCACAGATGCTGGCTTTGGAACTTTGCGCCTAGAACAATCCCAATGGTTATTTTCCTCTTTGTTCCGGAGGACACGACGTCCACAGTTTCCAAAAACAATTTGAAATGTGGACTCGTCAGACCACAGAACACTTTTCCACTTTGCAACAGTCCATCTTAGATGAGCTCGGGCCCAGTGAAGCCAGCGGCGTTACTGGGTGTTGTTGATAAATGGCTTTGGCTTTGCATAGTAGAGTTTTAACGTGCACTTACAGATGCAGCGACAAACTGTTGTTCCTGACAGTGGTTTTCTGAAATGTTCCTTAGCCCATGTGGTGATATCCTTTACACACTGATGTCGCTTTTTGATGCAGTACCGCCTGAGGGATCGAAAGTCACGGGCATTCAATGTTACGTGCAGTGATTTCTCCAGATTCTCTGAACCTTTTAATGAAATTAAGGACCATACATGGTGAAATCCCTAAATTCCTTGCAATAGCTGGTTGAGAAATGTTGTTCTTAAACTGTTGGACAATTTGCTCACGCATTTGTTGACAAAGTGGTGACCCTCGCCTCATCCTTGTTTGTGAATGACTGAGCATTTCATGGAAGCTGCTTTTATACCCAATCATGGCACCCACCTGTTCCCAATTTGCCTGTTCATCTGTGGGATGTTCCAAATAAGTGTTTGATGAGCATTCCTCAACTTTATCAGTATTTATTGCCACCTTTCCCAACTTCTTTGTCACGTGTTGCTGGCATCAAATTCTAAAGTTAATGATTATTTGCAAAAAAAAAAATGTTTGTCAGTTTGAACATCAAATATGTTGTCTTTGTAGCATATTCAACTGAATATGGGTTGAAAATGATTTTCAAATCATTGTATTCCGTTTATATTTACATCCAACACAATTTCCCAACTCATATGGAAACGGGGTTTGTACTTTGATGGACTGAATTTCCTCATGGATACAGTTATTCTTTGTTTCTGGGGGGTGGTGGGGTGCATGCAACCTAAAGTAGCTTGCAAGTACGAGGAATGATGAGGTTGTATGTCTTAATACGACAGATTTTTTAGTCCCCCCCATAAAAATGCCATTTTTTATTAAGTATTTCCCAAGTGCTGTTAAACAGAGCAATGCATTTTTAACACAGTGTTTCCAAACATCCTGCTTTCATTTTGAAGAGTCCATATTTTATTTGCACACAGGAACAAAGTTATTTCAAATGTGCAGACAATTTGGTTCACGCTGACTCAGAAATCATCATGAGAAAAACAAAATAAATCAGTTTAAGCTTAAGAAAAATAATCAATTACACACAGAAAGCAGGTGTCAGATACATAAAGTTATCACATCGTTTCCAAGTGTCAAGAACTGGAGTGAGAAGTACCATCAATAAATTCAAAAACAGCCAAATGGTACAAAACAAGCCTGGCAGAGTTAGAAACCAAATATTTCAAAGACTCTGGAAAGAAAGCCAGTGAGGGATGTATCTAAAGACCCCAGACACGAGTGAAGAACTTGGCCAAGTCTGGTATTGGAGTCTCAAAGAAGACAATCACTGCAGCTCCAAACAAGAATAGACTGTTGGGCTGCAAACCAGGAAAAAGTCAAAGTCTGCAATAAAGATACCTTGGAGCCCGACTGAAGTATGTAAAAGACGACTTAGGGAAAGACTTTGCAGACTACAAGCGTTTCCTTTGGTCAGAAGAAAGAAAACTATAGTTCTTTGCTCAAGGAGACACTGCTTATGTTCGGAGAAAGAATGGAGAGGCATACAAGCCAAAAAACACGGTCCCCACAGTCAAACATGCTGGTGGGAGCATCATGATCTGGGGTTGCTTCAGTGCATTTGGAACTGGGAATCTTGTCAATATAGAAGGAATCCTGAAGAACTGTGCAAATAAAAATATTGGAAACATCCAAAATGTTGGGAAAGCTGTGTTAAAAATTGGTCTTTTTAACAGCACTTGGGAAATACTTAATAAAAAATGACATTTTAATGTTTATGTTTATGTTGCAGACAAACTTTTTCCCTAAAGAAATGCAATTTAAAGTCGTATCTCTTTTATGGACTTCAATGACATTCACAAGTGTCAGGAAAAACTCCATATTCCGTGATTTTCACACAGCAAAAAAAAAAAAGGGGCGCCTCTTTAATTAAATCAATCAAACCTGATTCATTTTGCACTTTTCATGAACAGGCAAGTGGTGAGACAACGAGCTTGGCAAAAAAGGAAAGAAGAGATGACAACACATGCAAGCACGCACAAACAAGTGAAATTAACGGCATCTACAACCCCCGTTTCCATATGAGTTGGGAAATTGTGTTAGATGTAAATATAAACGGAATACAACGATTTGCAAATCATTTTCAACCCATATTCAGTTGAATCTGCTACAAAGACAACATATTTGATGTTCAAACTGATAAACATTTTTTTTTTTTGCAAATAATCATTAACTTTAGAATTTGATGCCAGCAACACGTGACAAAGAGGTTGGGAAAGGTGGCAATAAATACTGATAAAGTTGAGGAATGCTCATCAAACACTTATTTGGAACATCCCACAGGTGAACAGGCAAATTGGGAACAGGTGGGTGCCATGATTGGGTATAAAAGTAGATTCCATGAAATGCTTAGTCATTCACAAACAAGGATGGGGCGAGGGTCACCACTTTGTCAACAAATGCGTGAGCAAATTGTTGAACAGTTTAAGAAAAACCTTTCTCAACCAGCTATTGCAAGGAATTTAGGGATTTCACCATCTACGGTCCGTAATATCATCAAAGGGTTCAGAGAATCTGGAGAAATCACTGCACATAAGCAGTTAAGCCCGTGACCTTCGATCCCTCAGGCTGTACTGCATCAACAAGCGACATCAGTGTGTAAAGGATATCACCACATGGGCTCAGGAACACTTCAGAAACACACTGTCAGTAACTACAATTGGTCGCTACATCTGTAAGTGCACGTTAAAACTCTCCTATGCAAGGCGAAAACCGTTTATCAACAACACCCAGAAACGCCGTCGGCTTCGCTGGGCCTGAGCTCATCTAAGATGGACTGATGCAAAGTGGAAAAGTGTTCTGTGGTCTGACGAGTCCACATTTCAAATTGTTTTTGGAAACTGTGGATGCCGTGTCCTCCGGACCAAAGAGGAAAAGAACCATCCGGATTGTTCTAGGCGCAAAGTTGAAAAGCCAGCATCTGTGATGGTATGGGGGTGTATTAGTGCCCATGACATGGGTAACTTACACATCTGTGAAGGCGCCATTAATGCTGAAAGGTACATACAGGTTTTGGAGCAACATATGTTGCCATCCAAGCAACGTTACCATGGACGCCCCTGCTTATTTCAGCAAGACAATGCCAAGCCACGTGTTACATCAACGTGGCTTCATAGTAAAAGAGTGCGGGTACTAGACTGGCCTGCCTGTAGTCCAGACCTGTCTCCCATTGAAAATGTGTGGCGCATTATGAAGCCTAAAATACCACAACGGAGACCCCCAGACTGTTGAACAACTTAAGCTGTACATCAAGCAAGAATGGGAAAGAATTCCACCTGAGAAGCTTCAAAAATGTGTCTCCTCAGTTTCCAAACGTTTACTGAGTGTTGTTAAAAGGAAAGGCCATGTAACACAGTGGTGAACATGCCCTTTCCCAACTACTTTGGCACGTGTTGCAGCCATGAAATTCTAAGTTAATTATTATTTGCAAAAAAAAATAAAGTCTATGAGTTTGAAAATCAAATATCTTGTCTTTGTAGTGCACTCATTTGAATATGGGTTGAAAAGGATTTGCAAATCATTGTATTCTGTTTATATTTACATCTAACACAATTTCCCAACTCATATGGAAACGGGGTTTGTAAAATAATTGTATGAATCATACTATAAAATATATGCAAATATAAATAAAACATAGGCTTCACCACAGTCTAATGAGAGAATACTAATAAAAGTAATCTGCCTAACAACAACACTTTAGACAATAGATCCCACTTTGAAAAAAACAAAGGATAACGCTTCATTGATTTGTTGACACAATTAAGTAAAAACCTGACAAAGGACTGAAGTCTTCCAGGGCTTCAATTTCATTTCTCACTAACTAAGCACGGAATGAAAGCTGACAAAATGACCACGGGCTCCCTGCAGCTCATCTATGGACAGCATGGAGAGTTATTGATCGGTCCCGGCGAAGAAAACAGGTTTTTAATACTCATCAGTCATCATAAGGCTCGCTAAAACGGGCCTGATGGATGCCGGGGACGGACCAGCTTCACGTCTGTTTGCCATAAGAATGTTTATTTCTGGCAGGTCCAATGTTGGGTTTGTGGCGCTTTACCAGTGGTCCCCAACCACCTATTCATGACGAATCTGCTATCAGCCCGAACGGAAATATTAAATAATTTATAAACAACCACATTTTGTCCGACTTAACTTTTGCTACAGGCTACTATGAGCTAGCAGCTACGCAACAGCTAAGCATGCAATAGCACACATGCTAGACGTATGTAATAAGTGTCCTTCGTTGAATGATATTGCAGTCTGAAACAGGTTTGTCAATACAAACAAGTATCAATCTACTTACTAATACAAAGTAGAAAGTATCCAGTAACAAACGTGTCTGCATGAATGAACTTAGTGTGTCATGAATAATTGTGGCCACCAGGTGTCGCCAAACACAAAATAACGATTCCCTTGAATTACATTTTCTAACATTCCACACTACAAAATGATAAAGTATACACTAAGGTTGTACGGTATACCGGTTCTAGTATAGTATCACGGTGAGTGAGTGAGTGAGTGAGTGAGTTTGAGTTTATTTCGAACATGCAAGCATACAACATGATACACCACACTTTCCAGTTTCTCTTTTCAACATGTTCGAAAAGGAGTAGGAAGAAGCAGAGCGTATTTAATCCTACCCCTTTTCTTTTACATAACAGTTGCTAAAACTTTTGTCCACTTCCTGTTCTCAATTTATTCACAACAAATGTTGTCTGTCTATCTGTGATGGCCCTGCGATGAGGTGGCGACTTGTCCAGGGTGTACCCCGCCTTCCGCCCGAATGCAGCTGAGATAGGCTCCAGCACCCCCCGGCCCCAAAAAGGGACAAGCGGTAGGAAATGGATGGATGCATGGATTCTCCACAAGTAGACACAATAAAAATAAATAAATAAATAATACTCGGTGAAGTAAGTTACATTTCATATAGTGAGATGAGTAAGATTATTTAGAAAATGAATGGATGGATTAAATAAATTCAGAATGTTTATCATTTGTGTAAGGCTGAAACGACGCGTCGACATAGTCGACGTCATCGGTTACGTAAATACGTCGACGCCGTTTTTGTGCGTCGACGCGTCGCATATTTACGTCACACTACCGTCATGGCGAAGCGCAAAGCAGACGATCAAAGCAGACGATGCGAGCGGTGCGAGCGAGGGGGAAAAAATCACGCCAAAAGTGGTCAAAAGTGTGGAAGTATTTCAATACACGGCCTAATAATGTTGTTGTATGCACACTGTGTCGAGCGTAAATGGCCTATCATAGCAGCACAACGGCTATGAACGAACATTTGAAAAGAAAACCATCAACCATCAACTAGTCAATCGTCCGCGCGAGCATACGTTGTCATCATTACACAAAAACATGAATGTGTCATTTGTATCTGCTAGGGGTGTAACGGTACGTGTTTTGTATTGAACCGTTTCGGTACGGGGCTTTCGGTTCGGTACGGGGGTGTACCGAATGAGTTTCTAAGCTAAAGCTAACTTTAGCTGCTAAAGTCTTAACAAGCTGCTTCGCCCCTGCCTCTGTCTCAGCACGCAGCATTGTCCCACCCACACAACCATCTGATTGGTACACACGAAGCATTATCAGCCAATCAGCAGTGCGTATTCAGAGCGCATGTAGTCAGCGCTTCAGCGTGGAGCAGATAGGTGTTTAGCAGGTGAGCATCAGGCAGCGGACTCTCCCCAAATGATAATAAACACCTCCCAGTCAACTACTAGTAACATCACTATGAGCCCGTTGACCTTCTACAAATTTAAACTGCAGCTCAGCTCACTCGCAGTCCTGGCTTGAGGTGAAGGCTAATTACCTCTCAGTTCCAGCCACATCGACCCCTTCTGAGTGCCTATTTTCAGCTGCTGGGAATATTGTAAACAAGAAAAGAAGCAGAGCATGTAGACATGCTAACCTTTCTTCATTACAACTGTTAGTCACTCACTGGAATGAGTAGAATTGGTTATTGTGTACTGTGTTGGACTGGATGTTTATTTTGCACATTTTAAAAGCAATACTTAATGTTTACAGTGCTCCAGAATATTTAGATTGGCACTTTTTTGTATTGGATGTTTATCTTTATTTTTGCACATTTTAGCAAATAAGCAATACTTTCACTTTTGTTGAAATGTTTACACTGTTGTTACAGAATATTTCGTTTTACACTTTTTTGTATTGGATGTTTATCTTTATTTTTGCACATTTTAAAGCAAAATAAGCAATACTTTTACTTTTGAAATGCTTATACTATTGCAGAATATTAAGATTTGCACTGGATGTTGACTTTTATATTTGCACATTAAAAAGCAAATAAGCTACTTTTAATTTTGTTAAAGGTTAAAAGTTTTAAATGTTTACATTGTAACAGAATATTTAGTCATGTTGTTGTCAATGTTGACTGAGTGGCCATACTTCTTTTTTTTTGTAAATAAAAGCCATGCCTTTCGAAAAAACTGGCCTACATTTATTTTTTCATCTTCATTTTGAATAAAAAAATAATCGGTAAACGGAAAAATAATCTATAGATTAATCGAAAAAATAATCTATAGATTAACCGATTAATCGAAAAAAAATCTATAGATTAATCGATAGAAAAATAATCGTTAGCTGCAGCCTTACATTTGTGTTATTATTATGAAAACAAATGCTTTGACATTCTGGCAGGGTTTTTTTAAGGCCATATGTCACATTTTAGTTGTGTCGGGTGCTTGTTCTCCACACACTAAAAAATGCTGGGTTATTTTGATAACCCAATTTATGAGTTGCGAGTGGTGGATTACATTTTGGACTTATTTTTATGAAGAGCAACCCATTTTTGGGGTTATAAGGGTATTATTTTAACTCAATTTCTGGGTTTTCAAAACTATGAACCATTTTTGGGTTGTTTTTCCAATGAGTAACACATTTTTGGGTTTCTTTATTAAAAAAGGTACTTTTTTCTTGAAGGGAATTTTATTAAGGATTCATCTCATTAACATTATTTACAATCACACATCTTATGTACATGAAAATATTTGAGCATGCTGTATAAAAGTATTATGACCATACACAGCAATTATTGTAAAAAAAAATGCCACTCATGCTTTTGAGTATATTTTAATGGAATACAAAGAATTTTGATCAGTAGTTGGGAAGGAGTAGGACAAAACAGCAGTAAAATGTATCATTTTTAACCAACTATTATGTCAAGGAGTGCTAGTACTAATGAATCAAAAACCGTACTGTACTCTGACATTGATGGTTTTTCGAGCAGAGGAGCATGTTCGGCACCGCACAATCCCGGAGTACTTACAACCAAACACGGTGTGTAGACAGAAAAGAGAGAACGGACGCATTTTGGCCTAAAAACTAACGATAAAAGTGAAGTTACAACACTGAAACGCCCTCAGGAAGAGGTGCTTTAAGACATGGCTAGCTATCCATCCATCCGCAGTCTGCAGTTTTTTAGCTACTTCTAAGTCACTAATCTTTGCCTCCATGGCGACAAATAAAGTAAGTTTCTTACAAGTAGCATTATCACTGGAGGACGAGGAATAGCTAAACATGCTTCACTACACACCGCAGGAGGATACAATAGCTCACCGGCGTCACCGCTTACAAAAGATAGCGCTCCTGAATGTAAACAAATCCCATGGGTGGATCTACACCTGACATCCATTGTAATGATAGTAACATAGTGTATCTAGTCGATACTACTATGATTACATCAATGTTTTTTTTATCGTCACAGAATCTTTTTTCCTTTTTTTAAAATACATATTATGTTTATAAACTCGGGAAATACGTCCCTGAACACACAAGGACTTAAATTATGACCAATGTAGGATCCTGTAAACCAGACCTGGGCAAATTAAGGCCCGGGGGCCACATGCGGCCCGTTAAGCTTTTCAATCTGGCCCGCTGGACATTCCCAATTCATTTTTTTTTAATCTTTCAGATGGAAACTAAAGCTGCCATTATGATGTGCAGTGATGTTTTCTAATGACCGTAAGTCTTGAACTATACAAAATATTTCAATGGTGGCATGATATACTAGTTACTATGGTCATCTAATTAGTTACTATGGTAATCTAATTAGTTACTATGGTAATCTACATCACAGCAGCTCAGATGAGGCACCAAGCAGTGTGGGTGGGGAGCGTTTCCATACAGTGTTTCCAGAGCCAGCCTGAAAATGCGGGTGTCAGGGACAGACGCGGAAGGATATTTTTACAACAAAGTTGTAAAGCTTAGTGATGTATCAGATACATCAGATTGTAGGTGTTGTTTTTTTTTACCCTTCGGGGTCATATTTCGCTGTGTTCGTTGCATTTTTTGTGGGTTTCGCTTGATTGTAAAATATGTCGATGGAGAGGGGGGTGTGACATTCATATGTTGTCAATATTCAGGGTTTTATCGTTCATAGTTAATATTGTACCGTATTTTTCGGACTATAAGTCGCAGTTTTTTTCATAGTTTGGCCAGGGGTGCGACTTATACTCAGGAGCGACTTATGTGTGAAATTATTAACACATTAGCGTAAAATATCAAATAATATTATTTAGCTCATTCACGTAAGAGACTAGACGTATAAGATTTCATTGGATTTAGCGATTAGGAGTGACAGATTGTTTGGTAAACGTATAGCATGTTCTATATGTTATAGTTATTTGAATGACTCTTACCATAATATGTTACGTTAACATACCAGGCACGTTCAGTTGGTTATTTATGCCTCATATAACGTACACTTATTCAGCCTGTTGTTCACTATTCTTTATTTATTTTAAATTGCCTTTCAAAT
Organism: Entelurus aequoreus; assembly: GCF_033978785.1. Lineage (NCBI taxonomy): Eukaryota > Metazoa > Chordata > Actinopteri > Syngnathiformes > Syngnathidae > Entelurus > Entelurus aequoreus. The sequence continues at coordinate 25,760,913 of NC_084758.1, forward strand.
GTCTATTCTTGGTGTTGGGTTATATCAAATAAATTTCCCCAAAAATGCGATTTATACTCCAGTGCGACTTATGTTTTTTCCCTTCTTTATTATGCATTTTCGGCCGTTGCGACTTATACTCCGGAGCGACTTATACTCCAAAAAATACTGTATTTTTTTTTTTTTAAACTTTTGTGGCTGTGTGTAGAAGTGGCTGGTTGCATCAGCTCTGCTCTTTTAATGGCTATAATGTCATTTTGTGTTCTTTGATGTTTCCCTCTTACACACATGCTTATGTGTGCTATGGCTATGAGTTTTTTGTTTTTTTTCCTGGCTTAGACTGAATATTTATATAAATATATAAAGTTGAGGAATGATCATCAAACACTTATTTGGAACATCCCACAGGTGAACAGGCAAATTGGGAACAGGTGGGTGCCATGATTGGGTATAAAAGTAGATTCCATGAAATGCTCAGTCATTCACAAACAAGGATGGGGCGAGGGTCACCACTTTGTCAACAAATGCGTGAGCAAATTGTTGAACAGTTTAAGAAAAACCTTTCTCAACCAGCTATTGCGAGGAATTTAGGGATTTCACCATCTACGGTCCGTAATATCATCAAAGGGTTCAGAGAATCTGGAGAAATCACTGCACGTAAGCAGCTAAGCCCGTGACCTTTGATCCCTCAGGCTGTACTGCATCAACAAGCGACATCAGTGTGTGAAGGATATCACCACATGGGCTCAGGAACACTTCAGAAACCCACTGTCAGTAACTACAGTTGGTCGCTACATCTGTAAGTGCAAGTTAAAACTCTCCTATGCAAGGCGAAAACCGTTTATCAACAACACCCAGAAACGCCGTCGGCTTCGCTGGGCCTGAGCTCATCTAAGATGGACTGATACAAAGTGGAAAAGTACCACTGATAGTCACACACACACTAGGTGTGGTGAAATTACCCTCTGCATTTGGCCCTTGTTCCACCCCCTGGAGAGGTGAGGGGAGCAGTGAGCAGCAGCGATGGCCGCGCCCTGGCATCATTTTGGTGATTTAACCCCCAATTCCAACCCTCGATGCTGAGTGCCAAGCAGGGAGGCAATGGGTCCACTTTTTATAGTCTTAGATAAGTGATTATTACATTTTAACAGAAGTGTAGATAGAACATGTTGAAGCGGAAAGTAAGCAAAATAGAGTAAATAATAATCTTTTTTTTCAGTTTGTCCCTCATAATTTTGACAAAATAATAGAATTGGAATGACACAGTATGTTACTGCATATGTCAGCAGACTAATTAGGAGCCTTTGTTTGCTTACTTACTAATAAAAGTAGTATGTTCACTATTTTATTTAAGGACAACCTTGCAATAAGAAACATGTGTTTAATGTGCCCTAAGATTTTTTAAAAGCCAATAATGCAATTTTTTTGTGGTGCCCTTTATTTTAAAAAAAAATATCGAAATACATCGTGACAACCCTAGTATGCACTCTGCTTCCTGCTGACTCAAGGCTCCAATATTGGTATCGTATCGGGAAAAAAAATCCCCGTCTTATCATCTGTCCTTTCTCGACTGATTGCTTCTTGCGGTCTCTTTCTTTCCACTTCCGTTTGCACACAAAGTGCGAGCGCTCGCCTTGTTTGTCGCCGTCAAATAAACGTCCCGACGATGCCGGCGGAATGGCTGCAGGATGGAGTAAAGAGGCCAGCTGTTCAGGTGCATCCACCTGACCATGATGAATGAGGGCTCACATTGGACGCCGCTGGTTTAGCAGCGCCGCTCAATGTGCTCAGCCGGCCGTGCGCCGCCGCCGCCGCTGTGAGGTCGACAGGTTACTCTCACATGCCCACATAAATCCCAACTCCATGGAGGAATTACGGAACAATCCGGGAAAACCAATTCGGGAGCTGGAAGTGGCTCGGAGCACACATTGCTGTGATGGTATCAACTGTACCTTCCGTTATTTTCTTCCTTTTAGTCATTTTCCATGGGCTCATTTTCATAAATAGTAAATCGACACTTTTATACAAGCTGTACACTGACTACTCTAAAGTACAGTCGTCCCATTTGAATTTTAGGGCTTCACTCTATTTAAAAAAAATATATATTTAATAAAAAAATCATATAGAGCAGGGGTGTCAAACTTATTTTAGATCGGGGGCCACATGGAGAAAAATATACTCCCAAGTGGGCCGGACTGGTAAAATCACGGCACGATAACTTAGAAATAAAGACAACTTCAGATTGTTTTCTTTGTTTAAAAATAGAACAAGCACATTCTGAAAATATACAAATCATATTTTTTTTACACTTACATGTTGCGGTTAATAGTATTCTATCTTTATTTGTCGTTATTTATATTTTCTGAATAAATCATGTCATAATGTTCATCAGTCAACTCATTGGTGTTCATTTTCAATCTATCAAGATGAAAAAATGATACCAAAATCAAATTACAGGATGTTATTTATGTAGTTTGATCATTTTCCTCGACTGATGTACTAACATCATGTGGTTTATTTTGTACATATGTAGCATCATCTACGAAGATACAAATAATTGCTATTGCGACATCTAGTGGACACATTTAGAGCAGCCGTTTCTTTCATTCAAAAATTTCAGGTTAATTTGTATACTTAGCAAAGTCATCCTGCGGGCCGGATAAAACCTGTTCGCGGGCCTTATCCGGCCCTCGGGCCGTACGTTTGACACCCCTGATATAGAGGCTCCTTACTGTTTTTACATTTGACAATTAATCGGCAAAAATAAAGATATTTGAGCAAATTGTACATATTTTTGAAGCTTTTCAGGTGGAACTCTTTCCCATTCTTGCTTGATGTACAGCTTAAGTTGTTCAACAGTCCGGGGGTTTGACAATAAAAATAATTTTAAGTCTAAGTCTAACATATGTTGCTCTGGGTGTTGTTGATAAATGGCTTTCGCTTTGCATAGTAGAGTTTTAACTTGCACTTATAGATGTAGCGACAAACTGTAGTTACTGACAGTGGTTTTCTGAAGTGTTCCTGAGCCCATGTGGTGATATCCTTTACACACTGATGTCGCTTTTTTTTTTTGCAGTACCGCCTGAGGGATCGAAGGTCCGTAATATCATCGCTTACGTGCAGTGATTTCTCCAGGTTCTCTGAACCTTTTAATGATATTACGGAGCGTAGATGGTGAAATCCCTAAATTCGTTGCAATAGCTTGTTGAGAAATGTTGTTCTTAGACCGTTCGACAATTTGCTCACGCATTTGTTGACAAAGTGGTGACCCTCGCCCCATCCTTGTTTGTGAATGACTGAGCATTTCATGGAATCTACTTTTATACCCAATCATGTTCCCAATTAGCCCGTTCACCTGTGGGATGTTCCAAATAAGTGTTTGATGAGCATTCCTCAACTTTCTCAGTCTTTTTTTGCCACTTGTGCCAGCTTTTTTGAAACATGTTGCACGGATCAAATTCCAAATGAGCAAATATTTGCAAAAAATAACAGTTTTCCAGTTCGAACGTTAAATATCTTGTCTTTGCAGTCTATTCAATTGAATATAAGTTGAAAAGGATTGGCAAATCTTTGTATTTTGTTTTTATTTACCATTTACACAACGTGCCAACTTCATTGGTTTTGGGGTTTGTATATATTGCTATAAGCCGCTACTTTTTTCCTACACTTTGCACCCTGCGGCTTATTCAACGGTGCGGCAAATTTATGGATTTTTCTTCGCTGGGGGCTGTAATTAAAAAAAATGGCATTTAAAAAACAACACTTAGAGAGAGTCTCATTGTTATTGCTAAACCGCCATTATTTTGGACGCGTTTGCTCACTGCAGGTGCTGCAGTGTCCTTCCCTTTACCGGCAGTGTTTATTTACATTTTTAACCAAAGTGTACTCATATGGATTCTCCATTCATCACTCCAAGCAACGTTTGTAATTTTCACAATATAACCAAAAAAATTTCTTATTTACTTTAATCCTCCTATGTGTGACGTCTGTAGGAGTGTTTCCATGCATATTTGCACGAGCTATCGTAATGTAATGAACCTAGCGTCGTTAGCATTAGCTAATATGCGAACAGGTTTATGAGTGTTTGTTAGTATTATTAACTTACAATGGCATTCTCAGACAACAGAAGAATAAGTTAAGTTAAAGTTAAAGTACCACTGATAGTCACACACACACTAGGTGTGGTGAAATTGCTCTCTGCATTCGACCCATCCTCTTGTTCCACCACCTGGGAGGTGAGGGGAGCAGTGAGCAGCAGCGGTGACCGTGCTCGGGCATCATTTTGGTGATTTAACAATTCCAACCCTTGATGCTGAGTGCCAAGCAGGGAGGTAATGGGTCCCATTTTTATAGTCTTTGGTATGACTCGGCTGGGGTTTGAACTCACGACCTACCGATCTCAGGGCGGACACTCTAACCACAAGGCCACTAAGCAGGCCGTTTCAGTTTAAAAAATCCCTCAGTAAATTCACCTAAACGTCACCGTAGAAGTATTGAGTCTGTTTAGCTGATTGGAGAGCTTCTGTTTTGTTTGATCAGCAGTTTTACTGCCCCTCCATTTGGAAACAACTAAGGTATGTAAATAAACATTTACAAAAATAAATAACTCCTTTCGTAATGTGTATATCTGCGGTGCGGCTAATATATGGAAAAATATCTGAATAGTCTTGAGAATGGTGGCATGTAAATGAGGTTCCAGACTCGTCTAAACTTTGTCATCTTTTCACGCTTCCATCCTGCCTCGCCCCGGCTTTGAGAAAGACGGGTGGGATCACGGAGGATTTCTATCTCCGTGACCTCGCCTGCCCGCCCTTGAGCTCGATCGATTCCGCACACAGGAGCGTCTTTATTGTGGTTGGGCCGCCGTCCCGTGTCCACTTGCCGTCCAGCCTGTGCGCATTCTGTTAAGTGCAACCCTTTCTCTTTCTGCCGGGGACCCTCAAAGTCCGGAGTCAATGACAGTTTATCCATAAAGTCATCATCACAGCGACATCTTCGCACGCAAAAAGAAATTATACATGGACGTTTTTTTTCCCGAGACGCTTCCCCTTTATCTGCCTGTCCTTGACCCGTGGCACATTTCTCCACTGAGCTGGGCCAAAAGGAATCATCTGCTTGATAAAGTTTGCCGCCAAGAGAGACTCCCTTCTTCTTATGTCTTTTTTTTTTTTCCTCTACAGAACTGCAAAAGCGAGAGATGTATTGTATTTATTGCCTCCTACATGGACGCAGAAATTCAAAATCAAGAAGTGCATTACCAGACACTGCATGGTCTCTGGTAGGGATGTCCGATAATATCGGACTGCCGATATTATCGGCCGATAAATGCTTTAAAATGTAATATCGGAAATTATCGGTATCGGTTTAAAAATTATCGGTATCTGTTTCAAAAAGTAAAATTTATGACTTTTTAAAACGCAGCTGTACGGAGTGGTACACGGACGTAGAGAGAAGTACAGAGCGCCAATAAACCTTAAAGGCACTGCCTTTGCGTGCCGGCCCAATCACATAATATCTACGGCTTTTCACACACACACACGGGAATGCAAGACATACTTGGTCAACAGCCATACAGGTCACACTGAGGGTAACCGTATAAACAACTTTAACACTGTTACAAATATGTGCCACACTGTGAACCCACACCAAACAAGAATTACATTAACATCCGCACCGTAACACAACATAAACACAAGAGAACAAATACCCAGAACCCCTTGCAGCACTAACTCTTCCGGGACGCTACAATATACACCCCCTGCTACCCCCCCCCCCCCCCCCCCAACTCAACGTCGCCCCCCCAACCCCGCCCACCTCAACCTCCAAATTCCAAGCTGCTGTTTTGAGGCATGTTAAAAAAAATAATGCACTTTGTGACTTCAATAATAAATATGGCAGTGCCATGTTGGCTTTTTTTTTTTTTTCATAACTTGAGTTGATTTATTTTGGAAAACCTTGTTACATTGTTTAATGCATCCAGCGGGGCATCACAACAAAATTAGGAATAATAATGTGCTAATTCCATGACTGTGTATATCGGTATCGGTTGATATCGGAATCGGTAATTAAGAGTTGGACAATATCGGAATATCGGCAAAAAAGCCATTATCGGACATCTCTAGTTTGAATGAATGCAATTAGCTAGAATGCTGACGGAAACGTTAGCATGCTAAATTTTGCATGAGGACATAGAAGTTGTCACTGGCCTAAGATGGAGTCATGTATCAAAATTGAGGATTTTTAGGTTTAAACATGCAAAAATGCTAGTGTAAAACATTAACATGCTAATATAGGATACGTTAGCATACTTCTAAGATGGTTTGAATATCAAAAGTCATGATTTTTATGGTTTGAATAAAAGATGTTAGCTAAAATGTTAGCATGCTAAACTTCGCATGATGACATAGAAGTTATCATAAGCCTAAGATGGAGTCATGTATCAAAATGTATTATTTTTAGGTTTAAACATGCAAAAATGCCAGTGTAAAACATTAACATGCTAATATAGGATACGCTAGCATACTTCTAAGATAGTGTGAATATCAAAAGCCATGATTTTTAGGTTCAAATAAAAGACATTAGCTAAAATGCTAGCATAAATGTTAGCATGCTAAACTTTGCATGATGACAGAAGTTATCATAGGCCTAAGATGGAGTCGTGTATCAAAATTGAGGATTTTTAGGTTTAAACATGCAAAAATGCTAGTGTAAAACATTAACATGCTAATATAGGATACGTTAGCATACTTCTAAGATGGTGTGACTATCAAAAGCCATGATTTTTAGGTTCAAATAAAAGATATTAGCTAAAATTTTAGCATAAATGTTAGCATGCTTAATTTCGCATGATGACAGAAGTTATCATGCGTCTAAGATGGCGCCATGTATCAAAATTGAGGATTTGTAGGTTCAAACATGCAAAAATGCTTGCATAAAACATTAACATGCAAATATAGGATACGTTGGCATACTTCTATTAAGGTGTGAAAATCAAAAGCCATGATTTTTAGGTTCAAACTAAATAAATTAGCTGAAAAGCAAGCACTAAAACGTTATAGTGGGAACAGTTAGCATACTTGCTAAATGGCGAAAAGTATCAAAAAAATGTTAGGTTAAAATGATTAAAATTAGCTAAAATGTTAGCATGATAACATAGGAAAAGTTAGCATAGTGTACATGCTTGGCAGCAGGACCATAACAAAGTAAAAGGTGTTTCACCCACATAAAGGAGAGAAACCAAAAGCAAACAAGCTTTTAAACTTGCTAGCTGAAAAGCTAGCATAAAATGTTATAATGGGAACAGTTTGCATACTTGCTAAATGGCGAAAAGTATTAAAAACATTTTAGGTTAAAATGATTAAAATTAGCTAAAATGTTAGCATGATAACATAGGAAAAGTTAGCATACTGTACATGCTTGGCAGCAGCCCCATAACAAAGTAAAAGGTGTTTCACCCACATAAAGGAGAGAAACCAAAAGCAAACAAGAGTATTGCAGCCATGGAAAAACATCTTCCTTTCCCAAACCCAGCAGACAAGAAATTATGCTAACGGCTAAACTTGCCGCTAAGCTAACTTGAAGCTACGCGAGAAATAAACGTTTTTAAGGAGATGAGAGGAATAGAAAGAGGGTTTTGTAACAACTGATGGTGTGTGGCGGAGGGTGTGGAGAATGCATATATGTTTAAGAGTTCTTTTTGTATTCATAGTCATGTCATAAGCAGCTAGTGTTTTTCCATTTGTACTATTTCTATTTTTTATCTTATGTCCGCAGGTAAACTATGTGTGTTACCTTGAAGAATTGCACTGTAGGAGATGGAATACTCCCTTTTGTCTTATCTGTAGTAGAACAATGAGGCTGTGTTCCTTTCCGAACAGGTGGGGGCTTTCTTCATGTGCAAGAAGTTGGCTCTTCCGCTTGAGTGTGAGACCAATAGGAGAAGCCGGTATGAATGTATTGGTCTGGGCTGGTCTGCTGAAGCTTCAGTAAAACTTGATAATATTCCTATTCTGTCTTGATGGTCCTTCTTACTCTATATATGTCATCTGAAAGAACTTGGGATTGACCAGTGACTTTACTTCCCTGGGAGGGAAGTCTGGTCAGACGCAACAAGGGCTGAGCGAACCATGTATCGGGTACCAAGGGTAGTAACAATACATGATCGATACTAAAGTGATAAGATCGATATTACAATTTGTATTTATTTATTTATTTGTATTATTATTTTTGGGACTAATTCCCTGCAAACAAGAGGACTTTGATGGCAAAAAAACAAACGATTGAAATGAGTGGTAGGTATTACTTTCTGCTTTTGTTGACTTATTGTATGGAATTGTATGTAGTTAATGATGAAATATCGTTACACTGCCTGGATAAAATATATATCAGAGGCAAACTGGACAAATATCAAAGATCTACCAGGCGGGAAATGAAAGACGAAACACGAGAATAAAGAATGATGTCGTCTGACAGAGCACATCCATCAACATCCGACGACGCGACAATACAAACGACTGCTGAACAACACGATCCGCATGCTGACCATAGTCCACTGAATTTTCAGTATGACGTCGCTGCACTTACCGTATTTTTCGGACTATAAGGCGCACCTAAAATCCTTTCACTTTCTCAAAAATCGACAGTGCGCTTTATAACCCGGTGCGCCTAATGTACGGAATAATTCTGGTTGTGCTTACCGACCTCGAAGCTATTTTATTTGGTGCATGGTGTAATGATAAGTGTAACCAGTAGATGGCAGTCACACATAAGAGATACGCCAGTAAAGGACACCAACACATTAAATGTTTCATTGAGAATATAGAACAGGGGTCCCCAAACTACGGATCCGGCCCGCGGGAAGTCCCAAGTTTAAAATAAAAAAAATAAAAAATATTTTTTCATTATTATTTTTAAAAAATCTGTCCTTTCTAATCCATTTTCTACCGCTTGTTACTTTCGGTGTCTCTTAACCGCTCAGGCAAATCAAATTGTCTAAAAATGCATTTTCCCATCGCTAACGTGACATCATCAGCGGCAAACAAAAATTGAGCTGTTTGGCCACAATACCCAGCAATATGTTTGGAGGAGAAAAGGTGAGGCCTGTAATCCCAGGAAAACCATTCCTACCGTCAAGCATGGTGGTGGTAGTATTATGCTCTGGGCCTGTTTTGCAGCCAATGGAACTGGTGCTTTACAGAGAATAAATGGGACAATGAAAAAGGAGGATTACCTCAGAGTCAAAAAGTTCGGGGACCCCTGATATAGAACACTACACACGGCGCTCAAAAAGCTGTCAACGTGTTTTAGTACAACTTCGGTAAACTACAAAGCCGCACCGCTTGATGGATTGTCGCAGCATTACGGATACCATAGTCAAACGTACTGTGCTTCAACATACTGTATTATTATGGTGTGTATAAGTACCGCAAAATAGCACCTATTAGCAGATATTTATTGGCGTTTTGTTTCGCAATATAATACAAAACCGACTCTTGTGTATTTGGGATCTCCATAAATCCTGAAAATTTGCCCGCATCCGCCTTTGTAGTCCGCGTCAACCCCGTAGTCCATAAGCTTCTTCTTTTTCGCTCTCTTCCTGTTATGGGACATTCATCCTCCGCTGTTGCAATTTCTAATATAAAGTAGTGTACACGTCTAACTAGTGTTGTCCCGATACTAATATTTTGGTACCGGTACCAAAATTATTTCGACACTTTGATACTTTTCTAAATAAAGGGGACCACAAAAAATGGCATTATTGGCTTTATTTTAACAAACAATCTTAGGGTACATTGAACATATGTTTCTTATTGCAAGTTTGTCCTTAAATAAAATAGTGAACATACAAGACAACTTGTCTTTTATTAGTAAGTAAGCAAACAAAGGCTCCTAATTTAGTCTGCTGACATATGCAGTAACATATTGTGTCATTTTCCATTCTATTAATTTATCAACATTATTAAGGACAAATGGTAGAAAATGGATTATTAATCTACTTACTTGCTCTTTTTACATGTTCTATCTACACTTCTGTTAAAATGTAATAATGACTTATTCTTCTGTTGTTTGATACTTTACATTAGTTTTAGATGATACCACAAATTTGGGTATCAATCTGATACCAAGTCGTTACAGGATCATACATTGGTCATATTCAAAGTCCTCATGTGTCCAGGGACATATTTTGAGTTTATAAACATAATATACATTTAAAAAAAATGAAAGAAGTTGTGATGCCAAAAACTATCAACGTAATTATAGTAGTATCGACTAGATACGCCACTGTACTTGGTATCATTACAGTGGATGTTAGATGTAGATCTACCAATGGCGTTTGTTTACATTGTTACGCCGGTGAGCTACGGTGTGTAGTGAAGCATGTTTAGCTATTCCTCGTCCTGCAGGGATGATACTTGTAAGAAACGTACTTTATTTGTCGCCATGGAGGCGAGGATTAGTGATTTAGAAGTAGCTACAAGACTGAAGACTGGGGCTGGACCGGTACTTTTTAGAGGCAGTTATGATTCATTAGTATCGCGGTACTATACTAATACCGGTATACCGTACAACCCTACGTCTAACTTACTGTATATCTGTCAGTAGACTCGCTATGGAAGCGCTAAAAACTACCGGTATGGTGCACTTGTATCGAAAACATTTTCATCCGACGCTTGTATTTTTGCTGGTATCGAACTAAACTGATCAAGACACCCCTAATCATATTGAAAAAACATGAATCATCAATTTTTTAAGAAGTTTTTTATATGAATCAGTATCAAAACAATACGTGAGTGCAACTTAACGACGTACGTAGTGGAATGATATTTTCAGGTGTCCAAGTAAGTGCACGAGTGCGCCATATAGGTTTGAACAGTCACATCTACATACGGGAAGTCCCATAAAATGCATGAATGTGCTGCACCGTTGCACTTTATTGCACTCGCTTTATTTCCCCGACTGGAGGCCGTGAACCTGTGATATTGTTTCTCCGGCTGCAGCCAGAGGGGGAAGGTCTCGCCAAAGAACGACTTGAATTGAACACGTTCCCAACTTTCTTTTCCCAGCTTTATATTATATGAGACGTCTATAAATTGCCTACGTCCTTGAAGATGCTTTTGTAATTACTGCTGCTTTTTACTGGATCTTCCAGCGGCGGATTTGCAGTGGGTCGTAAGAAACAGCGAGGCAGTTCTGTCATATAAAGGATCTTTGGTTAGTGTTTTTTTGCAATAGACCCTTAAAAACAGTGGAGCAGTCCTGTCATTTGGAGGATCTTTGACCAGAACTTTTAAAGTCCATCCGGCCCTTAAAAAGGAACAAAGGGCTGCTGTTACATCGGTCTTTTTCCAGCCCAGGAACTTTTACAGGGCCTTTCCAATTTACCTGGGTAAATAAAGTACTACAGTATATGGACTATTTTAGTTCCTGGTGGCACACCCTGGACAAGTCGCCCTCTCATCTCCAAAACCCAAAACCAGTGAAGTTGGCACGTTGTGTAAATGGTAAATAAAAACACAATTCAATGATTTGCAAATCCTTCTCAACTTATATTCAATTGAATAGACTGCAAAGACAAGATATTTTCCGTTCGAACTGGAAAAATATTTCCTTTTTTTTGCAGATATTAGCTTATTTGGAATTTGAAGCCTGCAACATGTTTCAAAAAAGCTGGCACAAGTGGCAAAAAAGACAGACAGTTGAGGAATGCTCATCAAACACTTATTTGGAACATCCCACAGGTGAACAGGCTAATTGGGAACAGGTGGATGCCATGATTGGGTATAAAAGTAGCTTCCATGAAATGCTCAGTCATTCACAAACAAGGATGGGGTGAGGCTCACCACTTTGTCAACAAATGTGTAAGCAAATTGACGAACAGTTTAAGAACAACATTTCTCAACCAGCTATTGCAAGGAATTTAGGGATTTCACCATCTACGGTCCGTGGTACTTTAATCTTAATCTTAATCTTAATCTTTAATATCATCAAAAGGTTCAGAGAATCTGCACGTAACATTGAATGCCTGTGACCTTGGATCCCTCAGGCGGTACTGCATCAAAAAGAGTCATCAGTGTGTAAAGGATATCACCACATGGGCTCAGGAACACTTCAGAAAACCACTGTCAGTAGCTACAGTTTGTCGCTACATCTTTAAATGCAAGTTAAAAATCCACTATGCAAAGCAAAAGCCATTTATCAACAACACCCAGAAACGCCGCCGGCTTCGCTGGGCCCGAGCTCATCTGAGATGGACTGATGCAAAGTGGAAAAGTGTTCTGTGGTCTGACGAGTCCACATTTCAAATTGTTTTTGGAGACTGTGGTCACCGTGTCCTCCGGAACAAAGAGGAAAAGAACCATCCGGATTGTTATAGGCGCAAAGTAAAAAAAAACAGCATCTGTGATGGTATGGGGGTGTATTAGTGCCCAACTTACACACCTGTGAAGGCACCATTAATGCTGAAAGGTACATACAGGTTTTGGAGCAAAATATGTTGCCATCCAAGCAATGTTATCATGGACGCCCCTGCTTATTTCAGCAAGACAATGCCAAGTTACGTGTTACAACAGCGTGGCTTCATAATAAAAGAGTGTGGATACTAGACTGGCCTGCCTGTAGTCCAGACCTGTCTCCCATTGAAAATGTGTGGCGCATTATGAAGCGTAAAATACCACAACGGAGACAAGAATGGGAAAAAAATCCACCTGAAAAGCTTCAAAAATTGATCTCAGTTCCCAAACATTTACTGAGTGATGTTAAAAGGAAAGGCCATGTAACACAGTGGTAAAAATGCCCTGGCACAGGGGCATTTTTATGCAGTTGATTCTTAAAAACAGTAGAGTGTTCCTGTCACAGATATTATCTTTGGCCCGCTTTTTTATCAATGTATCCTTAGAAACAGTAGAGCACTCCTGTCATACAGTATGTAGGATCTTTGTCGAGCACTTTATAGTAGGTATTTGATGACAGTAAAGCTCTCTTGTATGGAGGTTAATATGTGTCGTTATTATCAAAGTTTTTTTATTTGACACGGAATATACGTAACTATATTTTTGGCGTTTGAATTTTGGGAACTGACTTTTTTTTTTGCTTATATTTGAATAAAAAACGTGGGAGTAATATGTAAATGTTTACACATTATTTGTCAAAATAGAGTTTTAAAATTGTCATTATTTTAAAAATTCAATTTGTAAAAATTTGGTGCAAAAAAAATTCAGCATAACTTCAAATTAAGTTCACAAAATTGGAACGCAAAAAATTGAGCTACACAAATTATTCTCCACTCCTGAATGCGTCTTTTGTTCACCACTCCTTCTGAGTGTCTTTTGTTCGCCACGCCTTCTGAGTGCATTTTTTGTTCGCCACTCCTGAGTGCGTCTGTTTTCATATTCCAATCATATAGAACATGGGTGTGAAACTCTGGCCCGCGTAATTCCATTTGGCCCTTGAGGCAATATCAAATTAACATTAGAGCTGGCCCGCCGGTATTATACAGCAGCGGTGCCGCTGTAACACCACATTCACCGCTAATACTCATACTTGCCAACCCTCCCGATTTTCCCGGGAGACTCCCGAATTTCAGTACCCCTCCCGAAAATCTCCCGGGGCAGCCATTCTTCCGAATTTCTCCCGATTTCCACCCGGAAAACATTATTGGGGGCGTGCCTTAGAGGCACTGCCTTCAACGTCCTTTAAAACCTGTCATCACGTCCCCTTTTCCTCCATACAAACAGCGTGCCGGCCCAGTCACATAATATATGCGGCTTTTCACACACAAGTGAATGCAAGACATACTTGATCAACAGCCATACAGATCACACTGAGGATGGCCGTATAAACAACTTTAACACTGTTACAAATATGCGCCACACTGTGAACCCACACCAAACAAAAATGACAAACACATTTCGGGAGAACATCCGCACCGTAACACAACATAAACACAACAGAACAAATACCCAGAACCCCTTGCAGCACTAACTCTTCTGGGACGCTACAATATTCACCCCCAACTACCACCAAAACCTGCCCCCGCCCACCAAGTTAATGTTGATATTTACCTCAGAAGGCTGCAAATTGAAAAGAGGCATTACATTTTTATTTAAATTTTATTTGATATACCATTGATATTTTTTTATTATTATTATTATTTGAAACTTGATTTTGCATGTCACTATAAAATTATATAAGCCTTGCTTGTTCAATATTCAATGCAAAACTTGTTTGGGTCCCTATTAAAAGGTCAATTTGTTCAACCTTGGCCCGCGGCTTTGTTCAGTTTTAAATGTTGGCCCACTCTGTATTTGAGTTTGACACCCCTGATATAGAAGATATTTTTTGCAGTCGATCTTTAAAAAAAAGAAAGTAACTTCTGTTGAATACAGTCAAAAGGGGCTTCATATGGCCCCGTCCGTCACGGTTTACCGGACACATGAAACATGACATATTGCACTATCCACTTTAGCCGCCAGATGGCAGTAGAGAGATAAATATCTTAAAGTGTGTTTTGTGGCAATCCCAACTTCGACCACAGTGTCGGTTGCAATGTCGAGTGGCGCTTTCCATCATTTTCAGCAGACAGCATTGCAAAATGATTAACCCTTTGGCCTTTGGACAGCATTGCAAAATGATTAACCCAGGGGTGTCAAACTCATTTTAGATCGGGGGCCACATGGAGAAAAATCTACTCCCAGGTGGGCCGGACAGGTAAAATCACGGCAATAAATAATAAAAATAAAGACAAATTCAAATTGTTTTCTTTGTTTAAAAATAGAACAAGAAAATTCTGAAAATGTACAAATCATAATGTTGTTGTGTTTTTTTTTACACTTACATGTTGCGGTTAATAGTATTCTATCTTTATTTGTCGTTATTTATATTTTCTGAATACATTATGTGATAATGTTCATCAGTCAACTCATTGGTGTTAATTTTCAATCTATTACGATAAAAAAATTATATCAAAATCAAATTACAGGATGTCATTCATGTAAGTTTGCTCATTTTCCTTAACTGGTGCACTAACATCATGTGGTTTATTTTATTTTTTTTACATATGTAGCATAATCTACAAAGATGCAAATAATTGCTATTGTGACATCTAGTGGACACATTTAGAACAGCAGTTTCTTTCATTCAAAAATTTTGGTTCATTTTTATACTTAGCAAACTCATCCCGCGGGCCGGATAAAACCTGTCCGCGGGCCTGATCCGGCCCACGGGCCGTACGTTTGACACCCCTGGATTAACCCTTTGGGGCTTCCCTATTTGTGTCTTATTTAGTGATAAAAATCATGTCAAAAATCCTGTATATGACAGGAGTGTGCCACAGTTTTTTTATTTGTGTGAAATTGTCCACAAAAACAAGGTTGGACATGAACTGTAAGTAGGGTGCTGACCCGTGACGTGGAGACGTGAGAGTGTTGACGGGTGGAGACAGGAGTGTCACACACTGTCATCACACATGATGGAGACCGAGATCACATCAGGCTGTAAACCCCCCGCCCCTCACAGGTCATAGTCCCCCCCTCACACGGTCCATCAGAGGGTAGTGGCCCATCTATGTCGCTCTATCATCACCATCGCTCAGCCAACTGACACGTCAACAAAAGTGCACAAGTGTGGAAGCTGCTGCTCCAGCCAAAAAAAAAAAGGCACTGCAATTGTATTCTTTTAATCGCTGACCTTCCTGCAGACGGCGGCACTGAAAGCAACATGGACGTGTGGACGGAAAAACAAAGACAACGACCTTCAAGAAACGTCGCTTTCTAACCACCCAGCACTTACTTACGCCACAGTCGGCATGTTTGAAGTTGTTGCCATTGGTAACATAAGCTGTCACTTTGCAGCTCGCCGTTGCCGGCGTGGCCCCAGGATGCAAAGACAGGTCTAGCAACGTGCAGCAAACTGTCTTTTTATTAGGAACATCCATGGCAGGCCAAATAAAGCACAGTAGGATGTAGCAGAAAAAACACAGGCAGCATTTACTAAACAACGAACCAGCGCCAGTGCTGGATGATAAACCCTCCTGATTGGCCATTAGCAACAGGCGAGCATCCTTATTAGCAACCAGGAATAGGTGAGGAGCAGAGCAGGGGTAAAGTCACTGCCTTGCATGCCAACAAAAATGAAGTAGAACTCCGAAATAAAAGGGGGAAAACTGTCATGACCTATCATGACAATAAGTGAGTTGGGGGTGTTTGTTGTATTTTTGGTAATTTTTTTTTAACTTTGAGCAAGTTATTGAATATTTATTCATTAATTTTTTACAGGCAGTGTTTGCTTTTGAAACGTTAAGAATAATCTGGAGTGCACAATAAAATGTAGGCTGCTTTTAACAACCTCTTAAGGCCCACACTGTTTTTTTACATGCTTTTTTTATTTCTCTTTGCTATTTGGGCTTATTGGACCCTAATTAGAATAAAAACTAAGAATCATCTTTTGATATGATGTACTTAGTCCATAAGTAACAAACGTGTACTTCATGTTTAGTGACATGCTAATTCTTATTTTTACACTTTTTTTTCCCTCCAAATTCCATTGTGTTATACTCTTCTGACACCACCAGATGGCAATATAAGTGTCCACATAAGTGGCCATAAGACCCCAATTCAGTAGTGTACACAATTTTGGAAATAAGAGCTAAAAGGTGCTGTCCACACATGTGGCCACTAAGCCTTTAGAGGTTTTAAAGTGCTACTGAAAAAAAAGGCACATAACAGGACTGTTTTGCTTTTTAAAAGACCTTCTACAATACTATAGTCTTTTGATCTATAAAAAAAAGTTTTATGATCGGCTATGTCGGAGTAGAACTCCAAAGCAGAGATGAAACTGTTCACAAATGGGTCTTTATAAAACACAAGATGGTCTTGCGAGGAGTGGAAAAAATAACAAAAGACGCACTCAAAAGGAGTGGCGAACAAAAAACGCACTGAAAAGGCATGGGTAGGTAGAGCAGCCGTGCCAGAAACCTGAGGGTTGTAGGTTCGCTCCCCGCCTCTTGCCATCCAAATCACTGCTGTTGTGTCCTTGGGCAGGACACTTCACCCTAGCCCCCGGTGCCGCTCACACTGGTGAATGAATGATGACTGGTGGTCGGAGGGGCCGTAGGCGCGAACTGGCAGACACGGTTCCGTCAGTCTATCCCAGGGCAGCTGTGGCTACAAATGTAGCTTACCACCACCAGGTCTGAATGAATGATGGGTTCTCACTTCTCTGTGAAGCGCTTTGAGTGTCTGGAAAAGCGCCATATAAATCTAATCCATCATTATTATTATTATTAAAAGGAGTGGAGATCAAAAAACACACTCAGAAGGAGTGAAGATCAAAAAACACACTCACAAGGAGTTGAGGACAAAAGACGCACTCATAAGGAGTGGAGGACTACAGACGCACTCAAAAGGAGTGGAGATCAAAAGTGGCAAAAAAAAAAAGCACTCAGAAGGAGTGGGGGGGGCAAACAACACACAGAAGTAGTGGCAAACAAAAACGCACTCACAAGGAGTGGAGAACAAAGGACGCACTCACAAGGAGTGGAGAACAAAGGACGCACTCACAAGGAGTGGAGAACAAAGGACGCACTCACAAGGAGTGGAGAACAAAGGACGCACTCCGAAGTAGTGGTGCACAAAAAACATACTCAAAAGGAGTGGAGAGCAAAAAACGCACTCAAAAGGAGTGGAGAGCAAAAAACACTCGGAGTGTCAAAAAAAAAGCACTCCGAAGGAGTGGGGGGCAAACCGCGCACTCAGAAGGAGTGGCAAACAAAAAACACTCAAAAGGAGTGGCGAACAAAAAACACACTCAAAAGAAGTGGAGAACAAAAAATGCACTCTGAAGTAGTGGGGGGCAAACAACGCACTCAGAAGGAATGGAGAACAAAAACAAACCTCAAAACGAGTGGTGAACAAAAAACACACTCCGAAGGAGTGACAAACAAAAACGCACTCACACGGAGTGGAGAACAAAAGACGCACTCCAAAGGAGTGACGCACAAAAAAACGTACTCAAAAGGAGTGGGGAACAAAAAACACACTCAAAAGAAGTGGAGAACAAAAAATGCACTCTGAAGTAGTGGGGGGCAAACAACGCA
Organism: Entelurus aequoreus; assembly: GCF_033978785.1. Taxonomy (NCBI): domain Eukaryota; kingdom Metazoa; phylum Chordata; class Actinopteri; order Syngnathiformes; family Syngnathidae; genus Entelurus; species Entelurus aequoreus. The sequence continues at coordinate 25,778,983 of NC_084758.1, forward strand.
CTCAGAAGGAATGGAGAACAACAGACGCACTCAGAAGGAGTGGCGAACAAAAACAAACCTCAAAACGAGTGGTGAACAAAAAACACACTCCGAAGGAGTGACAAACAAAAACGCACTCACACGGAGTGGAGAACAAAAGACGCACTCCAAAGGAGTGACGCACAAAAAAACGTACTCAAAAGGAGTGGAGAACAAAAAAACACACTCAAAAGGAGTGGAGAACAAAAAACGAAGTATTAACTTCAACAACAACAAAAAAACTTGTGAAAGATCCTCTCTATGACGGCTGTACTCTGCTGTTATAAGGACCTACTGCTAAAACGCTTGCCAAAGATCTTCTTTAGGACAGCGATATTCTGCTGTTTTTAATGATCTCCTGCAAACACGCCAGTCAAAGATCTGCTATATGAGGGGACCACTCTGCTGTTTGTAAGGGCCTACTTCTAAAACGCAAGTCAAAGATTATGTTGATGTTTTTAAGGACCTATTGCAAACACACAAGTCAAAAACCCTCTAAATGAAAGGACAACTCTGCGGTTTTTGAGGACCTCTTGTAAAAAATACTAGACAAAGATCCTTTATATGTGACAATCTGCTGTTTTTAAGGGCCTACTTCTAAAACGCAAGTCAAAGATTATGTTGCTGGTTTTAAGGACCTACTGCAAACACGCAAGTCAAAGACCCTCTAAATGAAAGGACAACTCTGCTGTTTTTGAGGACCTCTTGCAAAAAATACGAGACAAAGATCATTTATATAGTTTAGTCTTTATTTTAAGGGACAATGCACAGAAACATTAAGCTCAAAGACAGATATGTTCTGTACCAGATTATAGCTAAATAGCTCATTTCCATCTGCAGTCCCTGGCTACCTAAATTAAAAAGATGCAAAAATCATGCAATAAAATTATGACAATAAAATCATACTATAGCATGTAATCAAATCAAGAAAAGTCATACAATTTGTGACAATCTGCTGTTTTTAAGTATTTACTGTAAGAAGAAAAACACAACGAAGGAGTGGCAAACAAAAATGCACTCACAAGGAGTGGAGAACAAAAAACGCAATCCGAAGGAGTGGCGAACAAAAGACGCACTCACAAGGAGTGGAGAACAAAAAACACACTCAAAAGGAGTTGAGAACAAAAAGCGCACTCTGAAGCAGTGGAGAACAACAGACGCACTTAGGAGTGAAAAACAAAAAACGCACACCGAAGGAGTGGTGCACAAAAGACATACTCAAAAGCAGTGGAGAACAAAAGATGCATTCTGAAGGAGTGGAGAACAATGGGGGTTAGATCACCAAAATGATTCCCGGGCGCGGCGCCGCTGCTGCCCACTGCTCCCCAAGGGGATGGGTCAAATGCAGAGGACAAATTTCACCACACCTAGTGTGTGTGTGACAATCATTGGTACTTTAACTTTTAACTTTAACTTAACAAAGGATTAACTGCAACAACAACGAAAAACTTGTGAAAGCTCCACGTACTCTGCTGTTTTTAGGGACCAACTGCCAAAATGCCAGTCAAAGATCCAGACTAAGGATTTACTGTAAGAAGAAAAACACTCATGAAAGATTTTCTACAAGATTTTTTTAAAGTTGTACTACAAAATATTCATCAAAGATCCTCTATATGACAGTTGTGCATGGCTGTTTTTAATTTCCTACAGTAAAAACTTGCCTATTCTCAGTTTTTCATGACAGGACTGGACTGCTTTGCTCTTTTTTAAAATGACCAACAGCAAAAGGCTTTAGTCACAGATCCTCTACACTACAGCCTGGGTGTCCAAAGTGGGGTACGCAAATTGACTTGGGGGTACAACACAACAAAATGTCTGCCTTTGTGCTTGAAAGCCTAAGTTACGCACTGCGCCTGAACACCTCGTCTTGTGAATAGCGCCTTCAAAGCAATTCCATTCATGATCATAATAAATAGTAGAATGTTGCTTTTTTTTCAGGACATTGGAAAGGTTATGTCTTGTTCCGTTTCTGTTTCTGATTAATACTTCAAAGATCCATCCAAGCGAAGGCCAGGTAACACGTATGTGCCAATGACGCAGAAAACCTCAGAGATTCTTTTTACGGTCACTTCAATCACGTCGTCACGGTGGAGAGTGCCACTAAATGGATCCATGTCATTATCCCAAGTAATAAGGGCTCACAAGTGCGCTCCATTTAGCAATTAAAAGAGCTCTCGAACCGGACCGTTTTTTTTCATCAAGTCGCTCATTATGCCATTAACCAAGCCATTAACTAAGTTTTTTGTTCTTGTGGCAGTTAATCCTTTGTTTTTTGTTCTCCACTCCTTCGGAGTGCGTTTGTTGTTCTCCACTCCTTGTGAGTGCGTTTTTTTTGTGCGCCACTCCTTCGGAGTGCGTTTTTTGTTCTTCGCTCCTTCTGAGTGCGTCTGTTGTTCTAAGACTTATGGTGTCCTTGTGGGAGCCTGGAGTTCGTAGTTTGCATCGTAAAACTGTCCTTTTTTTCATATACGGGCTGTAGCAAATAACGAGTTAACTCATGCGATTAATCAAAAATGAACATGCAAAGATTAATCACACAGTTTATTTTGACCGCACATGCTCCTGGGTTGTGACACGGTCAGCGGTCAGGTCACTTCAAAATAAATGCGAGAGGACTTAAGATAAAACTGACCAGTTTTGAGCAGATACACGTGGTGCATTCAAGTGACACACTTTTTAAAAAAAAAAAGGACATTCTGACGCTAAAATTGTGTACAAATATTTTAATAACCTGTGATTAATTGTTTGCTATTGTTTGGTGCTACTGACAGTTGGGCTATGTTTGGGTTTTCCTGTGTTTAGAATCACTTCCTGTCCTGGTGCTCCTGTTTTGTCAGTGTTTCCTGTTAGGTCCATGTGTTTTGCAGCACCTTTACTTTCTGTTCCGTGTCCTGTCAGGCACACCTTTTCCTAGTTTAATTAGTTGTTTTGCCTCCTTCAGTGTTGGATTGTTCTTGCTGTTCCTTGGAGACTGTTGCGTTGTGTGGTGTTTGTTTGTTCCCTGCTTCCTTGTAAGTAAGACATTGTTTTTTAATTGCATTCCGCCTTGGGGTCACGCTGAAGCAACGCTCACCTGACCATGACAGTTACTAATATTATTATTATCATTATCGATACTGTTGTTGCTATTAATCATTTTAGTTTTTCCTTTTTTCAGTATTGTATTTAATAAGTGTTTTCCTGTGTTCTGGGCTTTTTCCTGTCCAGCGCTCTTATTTTGGGGTCTGTTTCCTGTCACTGCGCCTCTGTCCTGAGCGCTAACTCCCTCACCTGTCTCTGATTCGCACTCAAGGCACACCTGTTAGCTGTTGCCAATCAGGCTTTTTTTTTTAACCATGTTTGCACTGTAGGCCAAAGTGGCCCAAATCGGATTTAAACCCATATCAAATTTTTTATTTTTTTAAATCCATCCATCAATCCATTTTCTACCGCTTGTCCCTTTCGGGGTCGCTGGAGCCTATCTCAGCTCGAATTTATAAAGAAAAAACAGGATTTAAAAAAAAACTAGGATTAAAAAAAAAAAGTCAGTTTTTTTTTAAAATTTCAGATTTGGAGAAAAACAAAACTTCCTTTATTTCCACGTTATCAAAAATGCACATATTAGTGACGTTGGGGCCACATTCGGGCCTGGCTAGTCATTTAAAATGGTCTGTCAAATCATGTAATGTGGTCTACCACCTCAATTAATGTGGCTTAGTCATTAAGTGTGGTCTGTCACATCATTTAACGTGACCCGCCATGTCATTTAGTGTGGTCTGTCACATCATGTAATGCAGCCCGCCTAACCATTTATTGTGGTCTGTCATCATTTAACGTGGTCCGCCACAACAATTACTTTGCCCGCCTAGTCGTTTAATGTGGTCTGACATCATTTAAAGAGGTCTGTGACTTAATTTATGCGGCCCACCTAATCAGTTAATGCGGTCTGTCATCATTTAACGTGGTCTGCCTAGTAGTTTCATGTGGTCTGCCACCTCAGTGGCCTAGTCATTTAAAGTGGACCGTCACATCATTTAATGTGACCTGCCTAACCATTTATTGTGGTCTGTCATCATTTAAAGTGGTCTGCCACGATAATTAATTTGCCTGCCTAGTCATTTAACATGGTCTGACACATCATTTAATTTGGTGTGCCACAACAGTTAATGTGACCCGCCTTGTCATTTAAAGTGGTCTGTCACATAATTTTAGTGCGGTCTGCCCCTCTTCTAGAGGAACTGTCATGTTTTTCTTTGCTTTCTGTTTCATTTCACGAGAACAATCCCAACTTTGACTTCTGTGATGACGGTTGAGACGATGGAAGGTTCCGCACACGACCTCTCCTCCCCCCCAGCTGACAAATGGTGGTCTGCAGTGACTGGAATAATGACTTTTGTATTGGATTAAAGTGTGAAACTCTTGATGAAACGCGCCGTCTTCCCTTGAAACACTTAATTAAAAGTCGGCGTGTGTAAAACGAGACAAACTTGTTGGCTGACATTAACGCACGCCTCGTTGGCGCCTTCACCGGAGACAACGCGACGGCGTTCTCGTCGCGTTTGTTCCGGTGTTGCTTTCTGCCATTTAACGTGTCTGCAGAGAGTACGTCAAACATGCTCAGGAAGCGTGTCAGTCATTAGTGTCACCTCCCGTCATCCTCGGGGCCAATTCACTTGTCACAACAACACTGTTGGAGGCAAAGATTTAGGGATTGCCTTTAAAAGAAGATCCATTCATTTTGCCAAGTTAACAGGGGCAAAGCAGCATATCATGCACTCTCTTCAACATGCACGCTTATTACCATGACAATGAAGTCAAAAAATGACTAGATTCGACTCTTCTGTTTTCGAAACTCACCAAGAAACTTAAATATTCTTAAATTTTTTAAGATTTCCTTGTAAGTGCAGCATATCATGCACTCTCCTGGAGTTGGATGCTTGTTTATTGTGACAATGACAAGAAAATCTGACTAGCTACTATTCTTCTCTTTCCTCAAACCAAACATGACTTTAGTGAGCTGCATATCATGCACTTTCTGACTAAATAGGCTCGTTATTGTGACAAAAGGATAAAATAAAAAACCTTATATTCTTTAGTTTTTTAGAAACTTTCAATGGAAGTTAAGTAATGCTTATTAGTGAGCAGCATATCATGCACTCTCTTCAACATGCACACTTGTTCCCGTGACAATTACATCAAAACATGACTCGATTCGACTCTTCTGTTTTCTAAACTCACCCAAAAAATTAAATATGACCAGCTATCATTCTTACATTTTTTAAGATTACCTTTAAGTGCAGCATATCATGCACTCTCCTGCAGTTGGATGCTTGTTTATTGTGACAATGACAAGGAAATCTGACTAGCTACTATTCTTCTCTTTTCTCAAACTAAACATGACTTTAGTGAGCTGCATATCATGCACTTTCTGACTAAATAGGCTTGTTATTGTGACAAAAAGATACAAATAATAGCCTTATATTATTTTGTTTTTTGAAACTTTCAATGGGAGTTAAGTGATGCTTATTAATCAGCAGCATATCATGCACGCTCTTCAACACGCAAGCTTGTTATTGTGACAATGAAGTAAAAAAATGAATGGTTTCTATTCTTGTTTTTTGAAACTTCTAATGACAGTTAAGTGATGCTTAGTAGCCAGCAGCATATCATGCACTCTCTTCAACATGCACGCTTGTTACCATGACAATGAAGTCAAAACATGACTCTATTCCACTCTTCTGTTTTCTAAACTTACCAAAAAACTTAAATGTGACTAGCTATTATTCTTACAATTTTTAAGATTACCTTTAAGTGCAGCATATCATGCACTCTCCTGGAGTTGGATGCTTGTTTATTGTGACAATGACAAGAAAATCTGACTAGCTACTATTCTTCTCTTTTCTCAAACCAAACATGACTTTAGTGAGCTGCATATCATGCACTTTCTGACTAAATAGGCTCGTTATTGTGACAAAAGGATAAAATAAAAAACCTTATATTCTTTAGTTTTTTTGAAACTTTCAATGGAAGTTAAGTAATGCTTATTAGTGAGCAGCATATCATGCACTCTCTTCAACATGCACACTTGTTCCCGTGACAATTACATCAAAACATGACTCGATTCGACTCTTCTGTTTTCTAAACTCACCCAAAAAATTAAATATGACCAGCTATCATTCTTACATTTTTTAAGATTACCTTTAAGTGCAGCATATCATGCACTCTCCTGGAGTTGGATGCTTGTTTATTGTGACAATGACAAGGAAATCTGACTAGCTACTATTCTTCTCTTTTCTCAAACTAAACATGACTTTAGTGAGCTGCATATCATGCACTTTCTGACTAAATAGGCTTGTTATTGTGACAAAAAGATACAAATAATAGCCTTATATTATTTTGTTTTTTGAAACTTTCAATGGGAGTTAAGTGATGCTTATTAATCAGCAGCATATCCTGCACGCTCTTCAACACGCAAGCTTGTTATTGTGACAATGAAGTAAAAAAATGAATGGTTTCTATTCTTGTTTTTTGAAACTTCTAATGACAGTTAAGTGATGCTTAGTAGCCAGCAGCATATCATGCACTCTCTTCAACATGCACGTTTGTTACCATGACAATGAAGTCAAAACATGACTCTATTCCACTCTTCTGTTTTCTAAACTTACCAAAAAACTTTTATTCTTACAATTTTTAAGATTACCTTTAAGTGCAGCATATCATGCACTCTCCTGCAGTTGGATGCTTGTTTGTGACAATGACAATACAAACTGACTAGCTACTATTCTTCTCTTTTCTCAAACTAAGCATGACTTTAGTGAGCTGCATATCATGCACTTTCTGACTAAATAGGCTTGTTATTGTGACAAAAGGATACAAATAAGAGCCTTGTATTCTTTAGGTTTTTTTCTCTTTTCTCAAACTAAACATGCTTAGTGAGCGGCATATCATGCACTCTCTGCCTAAAGAAGATTGTTATTGTGACAAAAGGGTAAAAATAAGAATAGCCTATATTCTTTTGTTTTTAACTCACAATGAGGCTTAAGAGAAGCATAGTAGCTAGCAGCATATCATGCACTCTCTTCAACATTCACGCTTGTTACCATGACAATGGAGTCAAAATATGACTAAATTCTAATGTTCTGTTTTTTAAAGTCTAAAAATACGATATCCAACATTGTGACATTTGTAAGTCAGAAAACACCAAATTCATCATCGATGCTAAATAAGCTAAAAACACAACAGCGCAATGTTTCAGGATTCATACAGATCTCAAATACAGATCAGCAGGTACTAGAAAGTAAGAAAAGTTGCTTTTGCATAATATTGAGAAACAAAACACCAGATAATGTCTTACTTTATACACACACCATAATAATACCTTAATGTTGACGCACATCAAACACCACTTATAGCTTATGTTTGACTGCCATCTACTGGTCACACTTATTACACCATGTACCAAATAAAATAGCTTCGAGGTGGGTAAACTCAACCAAACGTATTCCTTACATTAGGCACACCGCGTTATAAGGCAAAGAAAAACAATATTTTAAGTGTGCCTTATAGTTCGGAAAATACGGTATCCAACATTGTGACATTTGTAAGTCAGAAAACACCAAATTCATCATCGATGCTAAAGAAACTAAAAACACACAACCGTGCAATTTTTCAGGATTCATGCAGATCTCAAATACAGATCAGCAGGTACTAGAAGGTAAGATAAGTAGCTTTTGCATAATATTGCGAAACAAAACGCCAGATAATGTCTTACCTTATACACACACCATAATAATACTTATATGTTGAAGCACATCAAACGTTGCAGCCTACACCTACCTCTTATGTTTGACTGCCATCTACTGGTCACACTTATCATTACACCATGTACCAAATAAAATAGCTTCGAGGTGGGTAAGCTCAACCAAACATTCCTTACATTAGGCGCAACGGGTTATAAGGCGCTGGAAAAAAATAGATTTTAAGTGTGCCTTATAGTCCGGAAAATACCATATCCAACATTGAGACATTTTAAGTCAGAAAACACCAAATTCATCATACACGCTAAAGAAGCTAAACACACACAACAGCACAATTTTTCAGGATTCATGCAGATCTCAAATACAGATCAGTAGGTACTAGAAGGTAAGAAAAGTTGCTTTTGCATAATTTTGCGAAACAAAATGACAGATAATATGTCTTACCTTATACACACACCATAATAAAATAAAAATAAAATAGCTTTGAGATGGGTAAGCTCAACCAAACATTCCTTACATTAGGCGCAACGGGTTATAAGGCGCTGGAAAAAAAATAGATTTTAAGTGTGCCTTATAGTCCGGAAAATACCATATCCAACATTGAGACATTTTAAGTCAGAAAACACCAAATTCATCATACACGCTAAAGAAGCTAAACACACACAACAGCACAATTTTTCAGGATTCATGCAGATCTCAAATACAGATCAGCAGGTACTAGAAGGTAAGAAAAGTTGCTTTTGCATAATTTTGCGAAACAAAACGACAGATAATATGTCTTACCTTATACACACACCATAATAATACTTGTATGTGGAAGCACATCAAACGGTGCAGCCTACACTTATCTCTTATGTTTGACTGCCATCTACTGGTCACACTTATCATTACACCATGTACCAAATAATAATAATAATAATAATAATAATAATAATAATAATACCTGGGATTTATATAGCGCTTTTGTAAGTACCCAAAGTTGCTTTACATGTTAAAAACCCATCATTCATTCACACCTGGTGGTGGTAAGCTACTTTCGTAGCCACAGCTGCCCTGGGGTAGACTGACGGAAGCGTGGCTGCCAATTTGCGCCTACGGCCCCTCCGACCACCACCGGACACAAATAAAATAGCTCCGAGCTGGGTAAGCTCAACCAATTGTATTCCTATCATTAGGCGCACTGAGTTATAAGGCGCACTGTCGAGTTTTGAGGAGAAAAAAATTATTTTAAGTGCGCCTTATAGTCCGGAAAATACAGTAAACCAGCAACAGAAATGACAGTTGCAACACAAACTCTAATCTAAACTGCATAAACAGTGCTACACTGGCAAACCCTACAAGGCTCAAAATGGAAGTTCTGCCTTAAAAGTTTTGGGATGAAATAGATACATTTCCCAACGCGGAGCGAGCTGACATTTTGAAGCAAGTTTAAAAGGCAATTGTGACTCACAAGCTACAAGCTCCTCGTCTCCCCGAATCCGGAACAAATATCGACGAGGATGAGAACAGAGGTTTTCTTGGTGTAAATTGATGTGACTCTCAATGTTTATTTTCACCCACTGGCTCAATACACACACACACACACACACACACAAACACGCCTCGAGGCAGTGAGGAAGGAGAGATTGTGTTCATTCTGGGTCGGCTGTTCTGATGAGCAAGGTTTCCTCTAATAACACGTCTCGCAAGGAGGAGAGAGGAGGGACCGTGGAGTCCTGAGACGCCGCCTACGTGGTGCCTGGCATTATGAATACCAAACATGTTGCAAATACACTTAGCCAGAGGTAAACCTGAGAGGCGACATCAAAGAGCCTGTAAACATCTGCGCTGTGGGACCGCATTGGCTCCAGGTCTTTCAAAGTCACATCGGAGCGTTCCTACAGTGCATGATATGCCAGCTTTAGCTCATGGAGAGTTTTAGAGAAGAGAAGAATAGAGAAGTAGTCACACTTGAATGTCGTTGTTATGGTAACACACTTCCAGGTTCCAGACTTGGAGTGTCCAAACATTCTGAAAAGTCAAAACAGGCATGGGCCATTATGATATACCGTATTTTTCGGAGTATAAGTTGCACCGGCCGAAAATGCATAATAAAGAAGGAAAAAAACATAAGTCGCACTGGAGTATAAATCGCATTTTTGGGGGAAATTTATTTGATAAAAGCCAACACCAAGAATAGACATTTGAAAGGCAATTTAAAATAAATAAAGAATAGTGAACAACAGGCTGAATAAGTGTACGTTATACGAGGCATAAATAACCAACTGAGAACGTGCCTGGTATGTTAACGTAACATATTATGGTAAGAGTCATTCAAATAACTATAACATATAGAACATGCTATACGTTTACCAAACAATCTGTCACTCCTAATCGCTAAATCCCATGAAATCTTATACGTCTAGTCTCTTACGTGAATGAGCTAAATCATATTATTTGATATTTTACGGTAATGTGTTAATAATTTCACACATAAGTCGCTCCTGAGTATAAGTCGCACTATGAAAAAAACTGTGACTTATAGTCCGAAAAATACGGTACATTGTATTTTGTAAAAAAAATAATAATTAAAAAAAAATGCTATAAACACAAAAGTTGGTGTAAGATTTGTGTTAAAAGTGGCAAAGTGTATGGTTATTAGTTACTGTATTAGCATCAAAATACTTTGATTTTTTTATTTCATTTTAAATATATTTGACAAGACATCTGTGATTTTGGCTAAACAGCGCAATTTTTGTTTCATCTGACATCACATGGACAAAGATGAGACATTCTGGAAGAAAGTTCTCGTGGTCAGATGAAACAAAAATGGAGCTGTTTGGCCACAATACCCAGCAATATGTTTGGAGGAGAAAAGGTGAGGCCTTTTAATCCCAGGAACACCAAGCCTACCGTCAAGCATGGCGGTGGTAGTATTATGCTGTGGGCCTGTTTTGCTGCCAATGGAACTGGTGCTTTAAATGGGACAATGAAAAAGGAGGATTACCTCCAAATTCTTCAGGACAACCTAAAATCATCAGCCCGGAGGTTGGATCTTGGGCGCAGGTGGGTGTTCCAACAGGACAATGACCCCAAACACGTAAAAAGTGGTAAAGGAATGGCTAAATCAGGCTACATTTAAGGTTTTAGAATGGCCTTCCCAAAGTCCTGACTTAAACGTGTGGACAATGCTGAAAAAACAAGTTCATGTTAGAAAACCAACATATTTAGCTGAACTGCACCAATTTTGTCAAGAGGAGTGGTCAAAAATTCAACCAGAAGCTTGTGGATGGCTACCAAAAGCGCCTTATTGCAGTGAAACTTGCCAAGGGACATGTAAGCAAATATTAACATTGCGGTGTGTATACTTTTGACCCAGCAGATTTGCTCACATTTTCAGTAGACCCGTAATAAATTCATAAAAGAACCAAACTTCATGAATGTTTTGTGAGAGCCAAAAACGATTACTTTGGGAAAATTATGATCTACAACCTTATATTTTTGAGCCCGAACACAAAGAGGAGGAGCAATACGTTTTAGAAGCTGAGTGCTAAACGGACCATAATAAAACAGTGTAATATTTCCACTCTCAATGGGATGTCGACTGACCGGACGCTAACCTAATTCCGTTTAGATAAAGAATCAATCACAATCCTCATGAAGGTTTGTTGCTACAACAAGCAACTTTTTGTGTCTTTTACGTCATCTCGGGGGATGTGAAAGTGGACCAGCTTGTCGGTCCATGACCACATTTGTCTACTAGCAGGTGAGAGATGCATGAATTATAATCTAGGATTTACTTTTAGCAAAGTTTGAGACGGAGCAGAAGCAGCCGGCGGCTCAGTGTGTCAACAATAGCAGCGTAAGCTAGCATTAGCTCACTGCTATCGATGCGCCGCTAAAATAGTCCGTCTGCGTTAGCACTTATAAGAACAATATCACTCATATTTGGTTCATTTTCAGGTCACGACATTTAAATGGAATTTTGTTGATGCTTTCTGGATGTTTTTAGAGAGTATAATGAGAGAACCCTCTGTTGACTCAATTTTTATTTATTTTTTTACGATTTAGAATGCATAAAAAAGAAAATGTGTGTTCTTGTCTTGCATAAGGATTGTGAATGATAAACGGCACATCTCTTTCCAATGTTTGCATATTTCCAGTGTGACTGATCTAATAATATGGTCAGAGTGCAGAAGCGTTACTACAGTGATGTCACCCTACAAAAAGGTATTCGTAGCTATGGTCGACTGAATTTGTGGCATTTTGTCTATGTTTAGACGGTATTTTTGCAACTACAATTGAATATTTATATTTGTTATTATGTGATATTATATTATCCAATCATCCATCCATTTTCTACCGTTTGTGCCTTTTGGGGGTTGCGGGGGGTGCATTATATGATATTATATTATATTATGGATATATATTTTGGTGGGCGGCCGAGGGTGGAGTTGGCTCTCTTTGTTGCTTTGTTGGGTCTGCCCCTGTCTCTGGCCATGCTCCCCCCACCTCAGCAGACGATGGCATGGAACACCACAGAGGCCACCACACTGTATGTTTTTTGTTGTTGTTGTTGTTTTACTTTAGTGGCTGTGTGTAGAAGTGGCTGGTTGCATCAGCTCTGCTCTTTTAATGTCTTTAATGTCCTTTGTGTTCTTTGATGTTTCCCTCCTACACGCATGCTTATGTGTGCTATGGCTATGAGTTTTTTTTCTTTCCTTGGCCTCAGTCTGATTTTTTTCTTTTTCTAACCCCTCCAGCGATTACCTGTTTCTCACCTTTTTTTGTAAGGGGCGCCGGAAGTTGTCAGACCGGTCAGCGATCCTGTTCTGTCTCCCTTTAATGTTTGTCTGATCTTGAACGGGATTGTGCTGAAAATCTTAATTTCCCCTCGGGATTATTCAAGTATTTCTGATTCTGATTTTGATATGGTTTAGTGCAGACCTGGGCAATTATTTTGACTCGGGGGGCCAAATTGAGAGGAAATAAAAGTGTCTGGGGGCCGGTATATCTATTTTTAGGAACACGAATACAAAACCTCACAATAATGTCTGAATGCTAAAAACGTTTTGACAGACCGCCCTAAAAAACAATGGAATTTTAAATTTTTCTATGAAGAATAAAACACTGAATATTGACAACATATGAACGTCACACCCCCTCTCGATCGACATATTTTACAATCAAGCGAAATGCGACAAAAATGCAACAAACAGCGAAATACGAACGCAAAGGTAAAAAAAAAACCCACCTACAATCTGATACATCTCATACATCACTAAGCTTTAGAACTTTGTTGTGAACATTTCCTTCAGCGTCTGTCCCTGACACCCACATTTCAGGCTGACACTCTGTGGAAATGCTCCCCACCCACACTGCTTGGTGCCTCGTCTGAGCTGCTGTGACTTACGTTACCATAGTAACTAATTAGATGACCATAGTAACATAAGTATCATGCAAAAGTGCAGATTCCAACCATTGAAATACTTTGTATTTCAAGACCTACGGTCATTTGAAAACATCACTGCACATCATAATGGCAGCTTTAGTTTCCATCTTAAAGATCTAAAAAAATTATTTATATAAATATAAATATTTATATATACTTAACAGGCCACATGTGGCCCCCCTTGGGCCTTAATTTGCCCACGTCTGGTTTAGTGGATACAATGGAAGACAAAGTCAACTTGTTTTTCCACTCTGCCGCTACTTCAAGGGGTTAACTGAGGCTATGAGGACCTTTTTAGGCATTTCAGACAGGAAATGAATGCAGGAAGGAACTATTAATTGCGTCCGTCTCAGGTCTCACAACGCTCTCCTCGTTGTTTGAAGTGCAGAGCTGGAGGAGATTCATGTAGATAAAAGAGAACCTCCTTCGCTCTATTATTATCCTTTATACACACACACACACACATACACGCACACACACACACACACGCTGGTAGAAAAGTCATATCTTCAGGAGCTGTGGCTCTTGGGCGATACAGGGGAGTGTGTCGTGACTGATGGCGTACAAATAAAAAATTGAGTTGCGTGTTCACGCAAAGGTGTGTTGCCCACAGGACTTCTCGGATTTACTCGCACAGACTGAAAAAGTTCTTCAGTTGTGTGCCAGCCTTCACTCTGCTTGAGATGCGTGTCGACTTGGTTTGGAACAGGAAGGTTGTTGTTATGTTGCTGACTAGACACGGTTACCTACTAGCGTTGGTGCAGTTTGTCTGGTGATCGACGCATGGTAGCGGGCAGCATATCATGCACCCTCCTGCACAGTGACATTAAAGTACGACCAGTTATTATTCCACTTTTTGAGCATTAGCAATATTGTACTGTACATAAGGCTGCAGCTAACGATTGTTTTTCTATCGATTAATCTATAGATTATTTTTTCGATTAATCGGTTAATCTATAGATTATTTTTTCGATTCATCTATAGATTATTTTTCCTTTTACCGATTATTTTTTTAATTTAAAACGAAGATGAAAAAATAAATGTACGCCTGTTTTTTCAAAAGGCATGGCTTTTATTTACAAAAAAAAGAAGTATGGCCACTCAGTCAACATTGACAACAACATGACAAAATATTCTGTAACAATGTAAACATTTAAAACTTTTAACATTTAACAAAATTAAAAGTAGCTTATTTGCTTTTTAATGTGCAAATATAAAAGTAAACATCCAGTGCAAATCTTAATATTCTGCAATAGTATAAGCATTTCAAAAGTAAAAGTATTGTTTATTTTGCTTTAAAATGTGCAAAAATAAAGATAAACATCCAATACAAAAAAGTGCAAAACGAAATATTCTGTAACAACAGTGTAAACATTTCAACAAAAGTGAAAGTATTGCTTATTTGCTAAAATGTGCAAAAATAAAGATAAACATCCAATACAAAAAAGTGCCAATCTAAATATTCTGGAGCACTGTAAACATTAAGTATTGCTTTTAAAATGTGCAAAATAAACATCCAGTCCAACACAGTACACAATAACCAATTCTACTCATTCCAGTGAGTGACTAACAGTTGTAATGAAGAAAGGTTAGCATGTCTACATGCTCTGGTTCTTTTCATGTTTACAATATTCCCAGCAGCTGAAAATAGGCGCTCAGAAGGGGTCGATGTGGCTGGAACTGAGAGCTAATTACCGGTAGCCTTCACCTCAAGCCAGGACTGCGAGTGAGCTGAGCTCCAGTTTATATTCCTAGAAGGTCAACGGGCTCATAGTGATGTTACTAGTAGTTGACTGGGAGGTGTTTATTATCATTTGGGGAGAGTCCGCTGCCCGATGCTCACCTGCTAAACACCTATCTGCGCCACGCTGAAGCGCTGACTACATGCGCTCTGAATACGCACTGCTGATTGGCTGATAACGCTTTGTATAACGCTTTGTGTGTACCAATCAGATGGTTGTGTGGGTGGGACAATGCTGCGTGCTGAGACAGAGGCAGCCGCAGAAGGAGCGAAGCAGCTTGTTAACACTTTAGCAGCTAAAGTTAGCTTTAGCTTAGAAACTCGTTCGGTACACCCCCGTACCGAACCGAAAGCCCCGTACCGAAACGGTTCAATACAAAACACGTACCGTTACACCCCTAGCAGATACAAATGACACATTCATGTTTTTGTGTAATGATGACAACGTATACTCGCGCGGACGATTGACTAGTTGATGGTTGATGGTTTTCTTTTCAAATGTTCGTTCATAGCCGTTGTGCTGCTATGATAGGCCATTTACGCTCGACACAGTGTGCATACAACAACATTATTAGGCCGTGTATTGAAATACTCCCACACTTTTGACCACTTTTGGCGTGATTTTTTTCCCCCTCGCTCGCACAGTCTGCTTTGCGCTCCGCCATGACGGTAGTGTGACGTAAATATGCGATGCGTCGACGCACAAAAACGGCGTCGACGTATTTACATAACCGATGACGTCGATGACGTCGACTACGTCGACGCGTCGTTTCAGCCTTAACTGTACACTACAATATAATACTGTATAACATTCAGTGCATATGTTTTTTAAGTGGATATATCCATCCATCCATCCATCATTCCATCTTCCTCCGCTGATCCGAGTTCAGGTCGCCGGGGCAGGAGCCTAAGCAGGGAAGCCCAGACTTTCCTCTCCCCAACCACTTCGTCCAGCTCTTCCCGGGGGATCCCGAGGCGTTCCCAAGCCAGCCGGGAGACATAGTCTTGCCAACATGTCCTGGGTCTTCCCTGTGGCCTCCTACCAGTCGGACGTGCCCTAAACACCTCCCTAGGGAGGCGTTCGGGTGGCATCCTGACCAGATGCCCGAACCACCTCATCTGGCTCCTCTCGATGTGGAGGAGCAGCGGCTTTACTTTGAGCTCCCCCCGGATGACAGAGCTTCTCACCCTATCTCTAAGGAAGAACCCCGCCACCCGGCGGAGGAAACTCATTTCGGCCGCCTGTACCAGTGATCTTGTCCTTTCGGTCATAACCCAAAGCTCATGACCATAGGTGAGCATGGGAACGTAGATCGACCGGTAAATTGAGAGCTTTGCTTTCCGGCTCAGCTCCTTCTTCACCACAACGGATCGATACAGCGTCCGCATTACTGAAGACGCCGCACCGATCCGCCTGTCGATCTCACGATCCACTCTTCCCTCACTCGTGAACAAGACTCCGAGGTACTTGAACTCCTCCACTTGGGGCGGGGTCTCCTCCCCAACCCGGAGATGGCACTCCACCCTTTTCCGGGTGAGAACCATGGACTCGGACTTGGAGGTGCTGATTCCCATCCCAGTCGCTTCACACTCGGCTTCAAACCGATCCAGTGAGAGCTGAAGATCCTGGCCAGATGAAGCCATCAGGACCACATCATCTGCAATAAGCAGAGACCTAATCCTGCAGCTACCAAACCGGATCCCCTCAACGCCCTGACTGCGCCTAGAAATTCTGTCCATAAAAGTTATGAACAGAATCGGTGACAAAGGGCAGCCTTGGCGGAGTCCAACCCTCACTGGAAACGGGTCCGACTTACTGCCGGCAATGCGGACCAAACTCTGGCACTGATCATACACGGAGCGGAATACCTCTTGAACATAAATGCGTAAAAATGACGTCCAAATACAACCAGGATTTATTCTGATTACAATATGTGTTATCAAAGGTAATGTGAGATAAAACTAAAAATAAATTACAATAGGCAAGACAGCAAGCAGCATATCATGAATGTCATCTGAATATGACAGGCCTCTAATATTTCATATTGTCATACTCAACCTGAATTCAGTGAGGTACAGTAGTAAGCAGCA
Source organism: Entelurus aequoreus (assembly GCF_033978785.1). Taxonomy (NCBI): domain Eukaryota; kingdom Metazoa; phylum Chordata; class Actinopteri; order Syngnathiformes; family Syngnathidae; genus Entelurus; species Entelurus aequoreus. The sequence goes on from NC_084758.1 coordinate 25,796,000, forward strand.
TTAACGAGGCGTCAAGATGTCAAGTGCATATACACTATATTGCATGCTAAAGCTAGCACACTAACAGTTAACAGCCGTCACATACCAAGGTATATGACTCTAGGGAAAACGGTAGCAAAATTAGCTAAAAAAAGCTAGCACTTTAATGGTATGCCGAGCTGCTCTCTGCACTTTGGACTCATTCGAAGATTGTTTTCCAAAAACTGGGAGCGAGACTGGCGAGAGTGGAAGTCAGCAACTCAATTTGTGATTGATTGCTCCGTGACGCCATCGTCTCAGTCTGACCGGGTTGTGCTGATGTGGTTACACTTGGCTCGCTTTGCTGATGTTGACACACGTGTGCACACACGCACACACACACACACACACACACTTGTACTTCATACCTTCTTGAGACCTCCGAAAAATGCCCACCTCTTTAGGGCCACCCTTTCTAGATATACAAACCCCATTTCCATATGAGTTGGGAAATTGTGTTAGATGTAAATATAAACGGAATGCAATGATTTGCAAATCATTTTCAACCCATATTCAGTTGAATATGCTACAAAGACAACATATTTGATGTTCAAACCGATAAACTTTTTTTTTTTTTGCAAATAATCTAACTTTGGAATTTGATGCCAGCAACACGTGACAAAGAAGTTGGGAAAGGTTGCAATAAATACTGATAAAGTTGAGGAATGCTCATCAAACACTTATTTGGAACATCCCACAGGTGAACAGGCAAATTGGGAACAGGTGAGTGCCATGATTGGGTATAAAAGTAGATTCCATGAAATGCTCAGTCATTCACAAACAAGGATGGGGCGAGGGTCACCACTTTGTCAACAAATGCGAGAGAAAATTGTTGAACAGTTTAAGAAAAACCTTTCTCAGCCAGCTATTGCAAGGAATTTAGGGATTTCACCATCTACGGTCCGTAATATCATCAAAGGGTTCAGAGAATCTGGAGAAATCACTGCACGTAAGCAGCTAAGCCCGTGACATTCGATCCCTCAGGCTGTACTGCATCAACAAGCGACATCAGTGTGTAAAGGATATCACCACATGGGCTCAGGAACACTTCAGAAACCCACTGTCAGTAACTACAGTTTGTCGCTACATGTGTAAGTGCAAGTTAAAACTCTCCTATGCAAGGCGAAAACCATTTGTCAACAACACCCAGACACGCCGTCGGCTTCGCTGGGCCTGAGCTCATCTAAGGTGGACTGATACAAAGTGGAAAAGTGTACTGTGGTCTGACGAGTCCACATTTCAAATTGTTGAAAAGCCAGCATCTGTGATGGTATTGGGGTGTATTAGTGCCCAAGACATGGGTAACTTACACATCTGTGAAGGCACCATCCATGCTGAAAGGTACATACAGGTTTTGGAGCAACATATGTTGCCATCCAAGCAACGTTACCATGGACACCCCTGCTTATTTCAGCAAGACAATGCCAAGCCACGTGTTACACATCTGTAACTTTTCCCCCTGCCCTATTGTAATGCTTCTGGCCATAAGTTTACAATTATTTTCTGTTACAGACTAAAAAAATACCTTATTAAAGTTATTTATAAACCACGTGTTACATCAACGTGGCTTCATAGTAAAAGAGTGTGGGTACTAGACTGGCCTGCCTGTAGTCCAGACCTGTCTCCCGTTGAAAATGTGTGGCGCATTATGAAGCCTAAAATACCACAACGGAGACCCCCGGACTGTTGAACAACTTAAGCTGTACATCAAGCAAGAATGGGAAAGAATTCCACCTGAGAAGCTTCAAAAATGTGTCTCCTCAGTTCCCAAACGTTTACTGAGTGTTGTTAAAAGGAAAGGCCATGTAACACAGTGGTGAACATGCCCTTTCCCAACTACTTTGGCACGTGTTGCAGCCATGAAATTCTAAGTTAATTATTATTTGCAAAAAAAAAATAAAGTTTATGAGTTTGAACATCAAATATCTTGTCTTTGTAGTGCATTCAATTGAATATGGGTTGAAAAGGATTTGCAAATCATTGTATTCTGTTTATAGACATCTAACACAATTTCCCAACTCATATGGAAACGGGGTTTGTCTAAAGATTTGTATTTACAACATTAATAATATACACATACTATGCAAATATAAAAAAGCCTGTTGTGAAAAATGAGTTGGAATTGAGTTGGAATTTTACAAGAAAAAGGTCACAATTTCACAAGAAAAACTTAGAATTTTGGCAGTATTATAATAAGTC
>NC_084758.1:25800968-25840968 GCF_033978785.1 Entelurus aequoreus
TTAAATTTTTTTTTTTAGATATATGCATACTAGTTTTAGCTATTTGGCTGTTCTAGTTTTTATTTTTATTTTTTTTAATACACTGTAGCACTTAGAGGTTGTTTACTCAATGTAAAGTGCTTTTTTACAAATAAAATCTATTATTATTATTATTAAACAGAAATAGTTCATGCACATTCAGATAAATTCTTCAAAATTACAATTAAAAATGTGGTCAGGGGCCGGGCTGTAAATATATATATATATATATATATATATATATATATATATATATATATATATATATATATATATATATATATATATATATATATATATATATATATATATCTACACACACTAATATTTACCTATATATATATATATATATATATATATACTAATTGACTGAAAGAGCACGCACTTGGCGCGATGATGTCATGTTATCGATGGGAAAATGCAAGAAATGTAATGGCGAGCGCTACTTAATTTAAGAATATTTTTCAACATATTGAGAAAAAAGGTCTCATATTTGTTTTTTCTACCAAGAAAAGTGCACTTGTTATTAGTGAGAATATACTTATTTTAAGGTATTTTTGGGTTCATTGAGGTTAGCTAATTTGACTTGTTTTGGAAAGTCTGGACAAGCCAAATTTTCTTGTTCTATTGGCAGATCATTTTGCTTAGGTCTTTTTTTTTTCATTTCATTTTTATTGACATCCAGCATCAGACATTCCTATCCATTACATCATATTCACATACATCATATATCTGTTGTCTGCCCTAAATGTCAAAATATTTTTTGTTTATATCCCAACCATACCACCCACCACCCCCCCAAAAAGAAAGAAACAGCAAAAAAACAAAGTATTATCTACAAATACATCAATTAAATAAACAGAAATAATAATACATTAATAATTTTGCTTAGTTCAAGTAAAATGCCCTTAACTTTGGTATTTTTTTTCCCTTGTTTTTGAACACTGACTTTTTGCAGTGTAGTGTGTGTGTGACTATCATTGCTACTTTAACTTTACTTATATAGCCTATAAATATGTATGAGTACATAGTATATTAATACAATGGATATATCATGAATAATTAATGTAACCGGATATTAAGAGTATGTGATAGTCCGACTCCTACCTTGTTTACTTCCGAGACGATCTCCTTAAAGTTTTGTAATCAATCAGAAATATCGAGCAGCTAAAATGTGTCCAACGTGGATAAGTGAGAAGAGTGCTTTGCATTTTTTCCCCATCATGCATTGTAATGGGTGTAATTTGTCATTTTTGATGGTGCATGGACAATTTTTATAATGTCCAAAAAGTTGAGTGTCTTTTGACATTTTGTGTTGGTTGGATTTTTTTATATATTTTTTTGCACCATGACTAGGGAAGGTTGTTTGCATTGGGTCTGGAACCTTCTATTCAGAGCATAATTAAAGGTTCTTAACCTGAATTAATCTCGTTGGCTGCTAGATGGGTGTCATTTTGCATTTTTATGGCGCTTGGACATTTAAAAAAAATATATGTACATCAATATAATGTCAGAAAAAATAATCATGATTATTCCAACTTCAAGAGCGTGATTTATCGGATTTTTCAAAAATTAATCATTTTCGGAGCACTACTTTAAAAGAAGAGATGGATGAATGAGGAGTCGTGCGTTACATACCCTTGTTCCGTGCCTTCAGAAGGATGTTGTTGCGTGTTGCATCATCACGGATATCAACGGCACAGAAGGTTCCTTGTCCTCGGGCTCGGCTCAGAAGGCCAGGGTACTGAGCCTGAGGAGCAAAGGTATCTGGGTCATCTTCTCAGCGAGCGAGAGCTACTGGCCTATTTTCTCAACTCAACTGTAAAAATGGGCAGATTGGAATGCTCGTGCAGCTTTAAAGGGGAACTGCACTTTTTTTAAAAATTTTGCCTATCAGTCACAATCGTTATGAAAGACATGACGGATGCATTTTTTGAAACGCATAAAGCACTAACTCGGAAATAAAGGTAAACAAAAGTTCGCTTACAGTGGCGCCAACGAAAGCTCCACTATTCTGCCCATAAAACCCAATAAATAACCACCCAAAAACCGCCAACCGCTTGCTCCCCTGTTAGAAGTTAAAAAATGACCTACTGTATAGTACGTGCACAAATAATAAACTTACCTATATTGAGGAAAAAGCGGAATATTACAGATTTATTCAAACTTGTTACCTGTAATTCATACAGCCCATTTAGCAGAGCTTTTCCCGAACGAGTGACTTCCTCCAGGAGGTTTTCTCTGCGAATCACGTTGAGGACCTCGGCCAGGAACAAGTTCTTTGATGGGTCACCCATCCATGTGTTGAAGATGCGGTAGGGCTGAAAACAGCAAAATAATATACAATCATTTCCGACATCGGAAATGTGGATGTTTCGTCAGAAAGTGCCTCTGCAGGTTATATTTCTTTGAGCTTCATTGCAAAGTAAACACATCGGTTTTCAATACATTCATTATTCTGCCCCCGCTACTCGTTTCCAGCGTGTGCAGCTAGTTAACAGCATAAAGAAAAATAAGCTCTAGAAGTTGTTGAGGATGGTGTTTCTTTTCAATTACTTTCCTTCCTCAGTTTTATTTCTTTACACTTCTTTCTTCATTTCGCTTTTTAAGATAAAGCATCAAATAAATGTAACAAAAGTATAACGTTCAATGTGTATTTCACATAAATAATGCCCATTGTGTATTTTGTATAAATAAAACAGAATGTTTAGTGTTAATGTATCCACACAATATACTACAAATGTTGACACGTACAGAAATTACACAACATTCCATGACTTATCACAATTAAATCTAAGGTGCAGCGTTGTCGCCCTCTACTGGTCAAATTTAGCACTACATGTATTAAACAAGGTTTGATCGGTAGAGTTACTCTAAAACAGGGGTGCTCACACTTTTTCTGCAGGCGAGCGAGCTACTTTTCAATTGATCAAGTCGCGGGGATCTTCCTCATTCATATATATAATTTATATTTACTTATTTATGAAATATATGTTTTTGTTAACAAGTTAAAGGTGTTTAATGATAATGCAAGCATGTTTAACACATATAGTTAATATTGTTAATAAATCAAAGGTGTTTAATGATAATACAAGAATGTTTAATACATATAGTTAATATTGTTAACAAGTTAAAGGTGTTTAAAGATAATGCAAGCATGTTTAACACATATAGTTAATATTGTTAACAAGTTAAAGGTGTTTAAAGATAATACAAGCATGTTTAACACATATAGTTAATATTGTTAATAAATTAAAGGTGTTTAAAGATAATGCAAGCATGTTTAATACATATAGTTAATATTGTTAACAAGTTAAAGGTGTTTAAAGATAGTGCAAGCATGTTTAACACATATAGTTAATTTTGTTAACAAGTTAAAGGTGTTTAAAGATAATGCAAGCATGTTTAACACATATAGTTAATATTGTTAATACATTAAAGGTGTTTAATGATAATACAAGAATGTTTAATACATATAGTTAATATTGTTAACAAGTTAAAGGTGTTTAAAGATAATGCAAGCATGTTTAACACATATAGTTAATTTTGTTAACAAGTTAAAGGTGTTTAATGATAATGCAAGCATGTTTAACACATATAGTTAATATTGTTAATAAATTAAAGGTGTTTAATGATGATACAAGAATGTTTAATACATATAGTTAATATTGTTAACAAGTTAAAGGTGTTTAAAGATAATGCAAGCATGTTTAACACATATAGTTAATTTTGTTAACAAGTTAAAGGTGTTTAAAGATAATGCAAGCATGTTTAACACATATAGTTAAAATTGTTAACAAGTTAAAGGTGTTTAAAGATAATGCAAGCATGTTTAACACATATAGTTAATATTGTTAATAAATTAAAGGTGTTTAATGATAATACAAGAATGTTTAATACATATAGTTAATATTGTTAACAAGTTAAAGGTGTTTAAAGATAGTGCAAGCATGTTTAACACATATAGTTAAAATTGTTAACAAGTTAAAGGTGTTTAATGATAATGCAAGCATGTTTAACACATATAGTTAATATTGTTAATAAATTAAAGGTGTTTAATGATAATACAAGAATGTTTAATACATATAGTTAATATTGTTAACAAGTTAAAGGTGTTTAAAGATAGTGCAAGCATGTTTAACACATATAGTTAATTTTGTTAACAAGTTAAAGGTGTTTAAAGATAATGCAAGCATGTTTAACACATATAGATTCCTTTCTTTCATGAAGACAAGAATATAAGTTGGTGTATTACCTGATTCTGATTCAGTGGTGCTGATAACGTCCGCATTTTCAAATGGAGGAGAGAAAAAAAGTCCTCCTTTCTGTCCAATACCACATGAAAGTGGTTGGTTTTTGTCATCTTATTTGTCCAGCTTCCGTACTCCTTTGTATACACTTTACAAGAAATACATTGGCGGCAAACTCCGGAGCTCGCTAGCTTGTGCGCGCCAGCTTTCTGAGGCTCTTATTTTGTTAGCGCAGGCAGGATGAAGCAGAACTTTTATTGTGCAACTGTGCAGTCGGTCTTTTTGGAGTTTTGACGACAGGTACGGCGCCAGAGTCTGTTGAAATAAAAAGTGTTTCTCGCCTTCCTGTCTGTCATTTTTTCTTAATAATGAGCTGGCAGCAGCCAGCGTCATCTCAGAAGACCCTCGAGGTGCCGTGAATGTCAATCAAGTGACGAAAGTGACGTCATAGTGAAGATTTATGATCACTCATTTTTAGGACTATTTTTTTAATGCCTGGCTGGCGATCGACTGACACACCCTCTGGGATCGACCGGTAGATCGCGATCGACGTAATGGGCACCCCTGCTCTAAAACAAGAACCACCACCACGAATACAAAAGGTATCATAAAGTCAGCAATTTTCAATACAAAACAAACTCAATATCTTTATGCACAAATGATATAAATCAGATTGAGTTTGTAAATTCAGGGCTGACAACATCTGTAAGTGAACGACCGCAACTCGCGTGATGGTAAAAATGACCGACCTTATCGGCCTGTAATTCCAGTTTGTGGTAGTAGCCGCCGGTCAGAAGCTTCTTGCTGAAGGACACGATGTCAGCGGGGTCGTCCACACCCCAGTGCTCGTGGGCCCAGAACTTTCCCGTGGCCCCTCCTCCGGTTTGGACTTCGTCCACATGGAAAGCACAGCCATGCTGGGTGGAGACAAACATAATAAAGCACATGTAAGCGACATCTCCACATTAAAACCATCACAAATGGCTTCATCAGCTGTAACACATAGCTAATATGTAGATGTTGTTTCCAGAAAGCTTAGCATACAATGACCGACATTAGATTGGTTTTCATAATAAGATAGGGTTATTGATATCGGTCTGATATTAGCAGCAAACAGGTATTATGCAGTGTTTCCCACACATTCATTTATTTGTCGCGGCACGCCACGAAAGAATTAAGGCCGCCACAAAAAAATTTCTTTGGACATCCCCGCTTTTTGTAAACCGTGAAGGCCGCTTACCTTGCGTGCGATGTTGCGGAGACTCTTGAAGAAATCCGCGGTGGCGTGGTTATCTCCTCCTTCAGCTTGGATGGGCTCAATCACGATCCCAGCCACAGGCTTTCCCTTCTGCCTCCACTTCACAATCAGATCCTCCACCTGCAGACACATTCAAGATGTTAGATTGATGCCAGTGTTAAGGCAGAGATTAGCACAAAAAAACATTTTGAAAGACAAAGGGACCACTGAAATACATCTGAACATTGGAAAAAATCAAATGTATACTCAAAATGTAGTTTTTTCATTATATTATAACAGTAATGTCTATGAACCAACGTGAGAGACTACAACTAGGAACGCATACCAAAACATGGTTGGTGCCGTTGAAAGTGTAGTAACTAAAGCAAAAAAAGATGCTACAATACCATACCAACTTTATTTATAAAGCCCTTTAAAAACAAGCACAGTTGAAGATTGTTGGCTGTACACCACAAAGAAATATGAGGTAAAGGACATACTCAAAAATAACATTTAAAAAATACGTAAAATACACATTGAAAAAGCAAATACAAATTACCCTAAGAACAATTTGTTACACATCACGAACAAAAATAACAAAAAGACATCACACATGACCAACACATTTACAGGCTTGTCAGACAGGTCGGCCGGGTCTGCTGTTTAGGGCGGCTATAGCTGCAGGGATAAGGCTTTTCCCGAGGCGGGCCCTCTGGAATTTTATGGTTCTGTACCTGCGCCCTGATGGTAGTAAGGTGATGTATTGGTGTAGTGGGTGAGTGATATCCTGGACTATCGTGTTTGCCAGTTGGTGTGGGTTCACAGTGTGGCGCATATTTGTAACAGTGTTAAACTTGTTTATACGGTCACCTTCAGTGTGACCTGTATGGCTGTTGACCAAGAATGCCTTGCATTCACTTGTGTGTGTAAAAAGAAGTAGATATTATGTGACTGGGCCGGCACGCAAAGGAAGTGCCTTTAAGGTTTATTGGCGCTCTGTACTTCTCCCTACGTCCGTGTACACAGCGGCGTTTTAAAAAGTCATACATTTTACTTTTTGAAACCGATACCGATAATTTTGAAACCGATACCGATAAATTCCGACATTACATTTTAAAGCATTTATCGGCCGATAATATCGGCAGGCCGATATTATCGGACATCCCTAAATGTAAGTACTAACTAGTTATATAATTGAAGTATTGAAATTATTAGGCTTTTCAACTCGAAAGTTACTAAATGATGTAAGAATAAAGAGGCAATGTTTATTTATGTACCAGTTCGCACACCGATTATGCACGAGCACAGTTTGAAAATTACCATGAATTGATTAACGTGGACCCCGACTTAAACAAGTTGAAAAACTTATTTGGGTGTTACCATTTAGTGGTCAATTGTATGGAATGTGTACTGTACTGTGCAATCTACTAATAAAAGTTTCAATCAATCAATCAAAAAGTACCGATTTGGTACTAGTATCCATTAAAATGTAAACGATACCAATCCCTATCTAGCACATTCGTTTGCTCCAGGTCTTGCTACACGTGTTAAAATAAAGACAGATACATACACGCCCGCTCACACGCTCGCCCGCCTGCACATCCGTCCACCCGAACGCCCGCCCGCACATACACGCCGGCCCGCACATCCATACGCCGGCCCGAACATCCATGCCCGCCCATACACACCCGCCCGCACATCCATACGCCCACCCGCACATCCTTACGCCTGCCCACCAGCCTGCACATCCGTCCGCCCATACACGCCCGCCCGCACGTACACGCCCGCCTGCACACGCCCGCCCGCACATTCATACGCCGGCCTGCCCATACACACCCGCCCGCACATCCACACGCCCGCCCGCACATGTATACGCCCGCCCGCCCGCCCGCCCGCACATGTATACGCCCGCCCGCCCGCCCGCCTGCACATCCGCCCGACCGAACGCCCGCCCATACACGCCCGCCCACACATACACGCCCACCCGCACATCCATACGCCCGCCCGCCAGCCTGCACATCCGTCCGCCCGAACGCCCACCCATACACGCCGGCCCGCACATACACGCCGGCCCGCACATCCATACGCCGGCCCGAACATCCATGCCCGCCCATACACACCCACCCGCACATCCATACGCCCACCCGCACATCCATACGCCTGCCCACCAGCCTGCACATCCGTCCGCCCGAACGCCCGCCCATACACGCCCGCCCGCACATCCATACGCCGGCCCGCCCATACACACCCGCCCGCACATCCATACGCCTGCCCGCACATCTATACGCCCGCCCGCCCATACACGCCCGCCCGCCCGTACACGCCCCGCCCGCACACGCCCGCCCGCACATTCATACGCCGGCCTGCCCATACACACCCGCCCACACATACACCTCCGCCCGCACATCCATACGCCCCCCCGCCAGCCTGCACATCCGTCCGCCCGAACGCCCGCCCGCACATACACGCCGGCCCGCACATCCATGCCCGCCCATACACACCCGCCCGCACATCCATACGCCCCCCCGCCAGCCTGCACATCCGTCCGCCCGAACGCCCGCCCGCACATACACGCCGGCCCGCACATCCATGCCCGCCCATACACACCCGCCCGCACATCCATACGCCCCCCCGCCAGCCTGCACATCCGTCCACCCGAACGCCCGCCCGCACATACACGCCGGCCCGCACATCCATACGCCGGCCCGAACATCCATGCCCGCCCATACACACCCGCCCGCACATCCATACGCCCACCCGCACATCCTTACGCCTGCCCACCAGCCTGCACATCCGTCCGCCCATACACGCCCGCCCGCACGTACACGCCCGCCCGCACACGCCCGCCCGCACATTCATACGCCGGCCTGCCCATACACACCCGCCCGCACATCCACACGCCCGCCCGCACATGTATACGCCCGCCCGCCCGCCCGCCCGCACATGTATACGCCCGCCCGCCCGCCCGCCTGCACATCCGCCCGACCGAACGCCCGCCCATACACGCCCGCCCACACATACACGCCCACCCGCACATCCATACGCCCGCCCGCCAGCCTGCACATCCGTCCGCCCGAACGCCCACCCATACACGCCGGCCCGCACATACACGCCGGCCCGCACATCCATGCCCGCCCATACACACCCACCCGCACATCCATACGCCCACCCGCACATCCATACGCCTGCCCACCAGCCTGCACATCCGTCCGCCCGAACGCCCGCCCATACACGCCCGCCCGCACATCCATACGCCGGCCCGCCCATACACACCCGCCCGCACATCCATACGCCTGCCCGCACATCTATACGCCCGCCCGCCCATACACGCCCGCCCGCACGTACACGCCCGCCCGCACACGCCCGCCCCGCACATTCATACGCCGGCCTGCCCATACACACCCGCCCGCACATCCACACGCCCGCCCGCACATGTATACGCCCGCCCGCCCGCCCGCCTGCACATCCGCCCGACCGAACGCCCGCCCATACACGCCCGCCCACACATACACGCCCACCCGCACATCCATACGCCCGCCCGCCAGCCTGCACATCCGTCCGCCCGAAAGCCCACCCATACACGCCGGCCCGCACATACACGCCGGCCCGCACATCCATACGCCGGCCCGAACATCCATGCCCGCCCATACACACCCGCCCGCACATCCATACGCCCACCCGCACATCCATACGCCTGCCCACCAGCCTGCACATCCGTCCGCCCGAACGCCCGCCCATACACGCCCGCCCGCACATCCATACGCCGGCCCGCCCATACACACCCGCCCGCACATCCATACGCCTGCCCGCACATCTATACGCCCGCCCGCCCGACCGAACGCCCGCACATACACGCCCGCCCGTGCATCCATACGCCCACCCACACATCCATACGCCCGCCCGAACGCCCGCCCATACACACCCATGCCCGCCCGCCCGCACATCCATACGCCCACCCGCACATCCATACGCCCGCCCGCCCGCACATCCGCCCGCCCACAAATACACGCCCGCCCGCACATCCATACGCCCAACTGCACATCCATACGCCCACCCGCCTGCACATCCGCCTGCCCGCCCACACACGCCCGCCCGCACATACACGCCCGCCTGCACATCCATACGCCCGCCCGCATATCCGCCCGCCCGAACGCCCGCCCGCACATCCATACGCCCGCCCGCCGCCTGCACATCCGCCCGCCCGAACGCCCGCCCATATGTGCCCGCCCGCACATTCGCCCGCCCGCACACCAGTTCTTCTCCAACAACACCATGTGGTTCAGTGCTACAGTTTGGCCAAAAAAATAAACAGGAGCAATACCTCACACATCTAATACACAATCTTCGTACCTCACAGCTTGCGTAAATTCGATGAGATGACAAAACAGATTCAGCAGTTAGCAGTTAAAGCGACAGTCGTTCCCTTCGTGATCGGGCCGGCACGTAAAGGCAGTGCCTTCAAGGTTTATTGGCGCTCTGTCCTTCTCCCTACGTCCGTGTACACAGCGGCGTTTTAGTCATAAATTTTACTTTTTGAAACAGATACCGATAATTTCCGATATTATATTTTAAAGCATTTATCGACCGATAATATCGGACTGCCGGTATTATCGGACATCTCTACTATCAAGCCTACCTCTTCCAAACAGCGAGCCTCTTCCTGTGCGTTCTCCCTGGCAAACTCCTCCAGTGGGTACTGCAGTCTGGGGAATGGTGCGATGGGCCAATCAAACGAGGGCACGTCCAGCTTATGGATCGCTTTAGAGTGTGTGGTTGCCAAACAACCTTTGCAAGACACGGTCAAAAATCAACACATCAATTTAACAACAAATCCATATTGGTACTACCATTGTGATTTCAAATTAGGGTGTACTTTAAATTGGTTTGCTTACCCATAGTTCTGCCATGGAAGCCTCCCATAAAAGATAAAATACTGAACTCCGGACATCCTGGACCCTAAGAAAAAAAGAGATCCAAACTAAAACCGATATTTCCAGACAGGCAGAAAAGAATTAGAAACAATTTTCTCCACCTGGTTGATCATGCAAGAGCTGAGGTCCTCATCAGATGGATAGTTGTGGCCTCGCTCTTTATTCTAGGAAATAAAACATTACCTTTAGTTGACCTGCAAAGATCTCATTTACAATTTGAATTTGATTTTGCATCTGCAGAACCTCAATAAATATATTTATAAACGATTCAACTGGTCTGCATGAAGGAAAATATTCATTATTGTGTAAAAAAGTGGTGGGGTCAGGGGCGTCAACTACTGGCCTGTGGAGGGTGAATGACTTGAAATGATTCAATGACTTCCGGGCAAAGGACATAACACTGATTCAAATAGTTGAATAAGTGTAATCAAAGGATATAAACCGGAACTGTGTTAGTAAGAAAGTCGAGTTTGTATGTTGAGAGCGTGTGTCTTTATAAGTGAGAGACTACAACTAGGAATTGGTACCAAAACATGGTCGGTGCTGAAGTAAAGTGTAGTAACTGAAGTGAAAAAAGAAGATGCTACAATACAAGTCAACAGTCCTGAGCCCATGTGGTGATATCCTTTACACACCGATGTCGTTTTTGATGCAGTACCGCCTGAGAGATCAAATACCAGACGACACTTTTCCACTTTGCATCAGTCCATCTTAGATGAGCTCGGGCCCGGCGAAGCCGAGGCGTTTCTGGGTGTTGTTGATAAATGGCTTTCGCTTTGCATAGTAGAGTTTTTACTTGGACTTACAGATGTAGCGACGAACTGTAGCTACTGACAGTGGTTTTTTTCTGAAGCGTTCCTGAGCCCATGTGGCGATATCCTTTACACACGGATGTCGTTTTTGATGCAGTACCGCCTGGGGGATCAAATACCAGATGACACTTTTCCACTCTGCATCAGTCCATCTTAGATGAGCTCGGGCCCGGCGAAGCCGAGGCGTTTCTGGGCGTTGTTGATAAATGGCTTTCGCTTTGCATAGTAGAGTTTTTACTTGGACTTACAGATGTAGCGACCAACTGTAGCTACTGACAGTGGTTTTCTGAAGCGGTCCTGAGCCCATGTGGTGATATCCTTTACACACCGATGTCGTTTTTGATGCAGTACCGCCTGAGAGATCAAATACCAGACGACACTTTTCCACTTTGCATCAGTCCATCTTAGATGAGCTCGGGCCCGGCGAAGCCGAGGCGTTTCTGGGTGTTGTTGATAAATGGCTTTCGCTTTGCATAGTAGAGTTTTTACTTGGACTTACAGATGTAGCGACGAACTGTAGCTACTGACAGTGTTTTTTTTCTGAAGCGTTCCTGACCCCTTGTGGTGATATCCTTTACACACGGATGTCGTTTTTGATGCAGTACCGCCTGAGAGATCAAATACCAGATGACACTTTTCCACTCTGCATCAGTCCATCTTAGATGAGCTCGGGCCCGGCGAAGCCGAGGCGTTTCTGGGCGTTGTTGATAAATGGCTTTCGCTTTGCATAGTAGAGTTTTTACTTGGACTTACAGATGTAGCGACAAACTGTAGCTACTGACAGTGGTTTTTTGAAGCGTTCCTGAGCCCATGTGGTGATATCCTTTACACACGGATGTCGTTTTTGATGCAGTACCGCCTGGGAGATCAAATACCAGATGACACTTTTCCACTTTGCATCAGTCCATCTTAGATGAGCTCGGGCCCGGCGAAGCCGAGGCGTTTCTGGGTGTTGTTGATAAATGGCTTTCGCTTTGCATAGTAGAGTTTTTACTTGGACTTACAGATGTAGCGACCAACTGTAGCTACTGACAGTGGTTTTCTGAAGCGTTCCTGAGCCCATGTGGTGATATCCTTTACACACTGATGTCGTTTTTGATGCAGTACCGCCTGGGAGATCAAATACCAGACGACACTTTTCCACTCTGCATCAGTCCATCTCAGATGAGCTCGGGCCCGGCGAAGCCGAGGCGTTTCTGGGCGTTGTTGATAAATGGCTTTCGCTTTGCATAGTAGAGTTTTTACTTGGACTTACAGATGTAGCGACCAACCGTAGCTACTGACAGTGGTTTTCTGAAGCGTTCCTGAGCCCATGTGGTGATATCCTTTACACACTGATGTCGTTTTTGATGCAGTACCGCCAGAGAGATCAAATACCAGATGACACTTTTCCACTTTGCATCAGTCCATCTTAGATGAGCTCGGGCCCGGCGAAGCCGAGGCGTTTCTGGGTGTTGTTGATAAATGGCTTTCGCTTTGCATAGTAGAGTTTTTACTTGGACTTACAGATGTAGCGACGGACTGTAGCTACTGACAGTGGTTTTCTGAAGCGTTCCTGAGCCCATGTGGTGATATCCTTTACACACCGATGTCGTTTTTGATGCAGTACCGCCTGAGAGATCAAATACCAGATGACACTTTTCCACTTTGCATCAGTCCATCTTAGATGAGCTCGGGCCCGGCGAAGCCGAGGCGTTTCTGGGCGTTGTTGATGAATGGCTTTCGCTTTGCATAGTAGAGTTTTTACTTGGACTTACAGATGTAGCGGCGAACTGTAGCCACTGACAGTGGTTTTCTGAAGCGTTCCTGAGCCCATGTGGTGATATCCTTTACACACCGATGTCGTTTTTGATGCAGTACCGACTGAGAGATCAAATACCAGACGACACTTTTCCACTTTGCATCAGTCCATCTTAGATGAGCTCGGGCCCGGCGAAGCCGAGGCGTTTCTGGGTGTTGTTGATAAATGGCTTTCGCTTTGCATAGTAGAGTTTTTACCTGGACTTACAGATGTAGCGACGAACTGTAGCCACTGACAGTGGTTTTCTGAAGCGTTCCTGAGCCCATGCGGTGATATCCTTTACACACTGATGTCGTTTTTGATGCAGTACCGCCTGAGAGATCAAATACCAGACGACACTTTTCCACTTTGCATCAGTCCATCTTAGATGAGCTCGGGCCCGGCGATGCCGAGGCGTTTCTGGGCGTTGTTGATAAATGGCTTTCGCTTTGCATAGTAGAGTTTTTACGTGGACTTACAGATGTAGAGACGAACCGTAGCCACTGACAGTGGTTTTCTGAAGCGTTCCTGAGCCCATGTGGTGATATCCTTTACACACCGATGTCATTTTTGATGCAGTACCGCCTGAGAGATCAAAAGTTATGGGTTTTCAATGTTGGTTTTCGGCCTTTCTGTAAATTCTCCAGATTCTCTGAACCCTTTGATGATATTACGGACCGCAGATGGTGAAATCCCTAAATTCCTTGCAATAGCTGGTTGAGAAATGTTGTTCTTAAACAATTTGCTCAGGCATTTGTTGACAAAGTGGTGACCCTCGGCCCATCCTTGTTTGTGAATGACTGAGCATTTCATGGAATCTACTTTTATACCCAATCATGGCACCCACCTGTTCCCAATTAGCCTGTTCACCCGTGGGATGTTCCGAATAAGTGTTTGATGAGCATTCCTCAACTTTCTCAGTCCTTTTTGCCACTTGTGCCAGCTTTTTTGAAACATGTTGCAGGCGTGAAACTCCAAATGAGCTAATATTTGCAAAAAAGAACACATTTTACCAGTTCGAAGGTTAATTATCTTGGGTCTCCAATTGATACCGACTCTTTTTGTGTTATCATTATTTACAGTAATGTAAATAACCTCACCCTGTACCAGATGAACATGGCCTTGTACGCATTCTCGTTGGAGCACGAGCCACAGGCCATGGTCTGGACACGACTCATTCCACTGGGAGCCACCTGACAAAACAACAAAAGATAGCATTAGTGCTGTCACATAACTTCAACCTTGTGTGTAACAGGGTTTGTTTACAGGTATCTTGCTACATACTATATACTGCATAGTAAATCATTTCAATCAATGAGAGTGTGCTGGCGTGTGAGTAACTGACCGAGAGAAGACTTTCGGTGAGTTTGTCCGGGAAATTCTCAGGTGGCAAGATTCCAAGTGCAGGTCGGTTCACAAACGCACTCTGGGAGAGAGCAGACCATCAATATTAGTTACTGTTATACCTTCAATAGTTAGTTATTAAGAATACACACGTTGGAACCCTTTATGGGCCTTTCCACCAAATGAGTCCCGTGTGTGTCCTCGGGAAATAAAATGTAGAAATGCATGATAATATTAACTGGAAATGTCCATTTTTTTCAGATGAGTAAAAGTATCCTGCACATTGATTTGTGACTCTCTACTTAATATATACAATTAAATAATAAATAATTGATGGATGGATGGATACCTTAAACCAGTGGTTCCCAACCTTTTTTCAGTGATGTACCCCCTGTGAATTTTTTTTTAATTCAAGTACCCCCTAATCAGAGCAAAGCATTTTTGGTTGAAAAAAAGAGATAAAGAAGTAAAATACAGCACTATGTCATCAGTTTCTGATTTATTAAATTGTATAACAGTGCAAAATATTGCTCATTTCTTGAACTATTTGGAAAAAAAGATAGGTTTTTATTTATATTTATAAAGTATATTTGAATTGTTGCTATTTTTAGAATATTTAAAAAAAATCTCGCATACCTTCAAGTACCCCTAGGGGTCCGCGTACCCCCATTTGAGAACCACTGCCTTAAACACTGAAACACTTCTAAATTTAGTAGTTTTTTGTTTTTTTAAGTTAAAGTACCAATGATTGTCACACACACACTAGGTGTGGTGAAATGTGTCCTCTGCATTTGACCCATCTCCTTGTTCACCCCCTGGGAGGTGAGGGGAGCAGTGAGCAGCAGCGGTGGCTGCGCCCGGGAATCATTTTTAGTGATTTAACCCCCAAGTGCGGCCCGGGGGCCATTTGCGGCCCGCCACACATTCTGGAAATACTATTGTAAAAATAAAAAAAGAACATTAAAAAAAGTGGAATGAGGTGAAATCTAACGAGAAAAAGTTGCAATGTTGACACAAAAGCTACCATGCAGGCAGTTTTTTTTATCTTTTGTCTTTCTTTATTTTTATTTTTTTGCCATTGCTCAAAAAAAAAAAAATAATGACAAAAAAAATCCATGTTATAATGAATTATTTTCAGGGCTCCAATTACTTCAAATATTTCACTTTAAAATGTTTTATGTGGTAAATATTGCATATATTGTGTAGTAGCCATATAAAAACATCAAAGTTTTCTTTGACAAAAGCGCATAAAACAAACAAAATAATAGTTCCAGCGTAAAATTGTGTAGTAGCCATATAATTGTGTAGTAGCCATATAAAAACATCAAAGTTTTCTTTGACAAAATCGCATAAAACAAACAAAATAATAGTTCCAGCGTAAAATCGACAGATATATCTGAAGTTGATCTCGTAATTTAAGTGTTGAAAGTAAAAGAAAAACCTAATAAAAATGTATCACTTTATGAGTGGGGCAACTTTTGGATCCCAAATATATTTAGTGATTTTTTATTTATCTTTTCACTGTGATTACTCAAAAATATGAAATAATTAAATACAATGGTGTCCTGCATTATTGATCTTTTAGGGCTCTAATTACTAAATATTGCATATTTCAGTTTTACTATAAAAATCTAAGTTGTTTTTGACAGAAAAGCCATAAAACATTATTTTTAATTTGTATTACTTTATATCAACTTGAAGTTGATATAGAGATTTACTGTAAGCGTTAAATAAATTAAAAAAAATAAACTGACTTATTTTTAACATTTTAATGACTGAGACCCTTTATGGTCCCCAGGACCCCCTAAAGGTAAAATAAATAAAAAAATGCATATATTTTGTTATGGTTTGAAAATGAAAAATATCAAAATGGCCCCCACATGCTTTAATTTGTCCGTGTGCGGCCCTCAGTGGAAAAAGTTTGGACACCCCTGCTCTAACCACTAGACCACTGAGTAGGTATTTAGGTATTTTATAGTTTACATACTCTATGTGTCACTATTTACAATTTTTTTACACCATTTAGTCCACATTTACACTTTAGCCCTGTCCCTGGAATTTCACGCAGTCCTGAACACGGGGGTCAGCAACCCACGGCTCTTTAGTGCCGCCCTAGTGGTTCCCTGGAGCATTTTTTTTTAAAAATGATTGAAAATAGAAAAAGATGGGGGAGGAAATACAAACAAACGCAACAGTTTGTTTACATGTAAAATCTTCCACTCCTTCTTTGTCTCATTTTGTCCACCAAACGTTTTAACTTTGTTGACGTTATTGACTTGTGTGGAGTGCTAATCAGACATACCGTATTTTTCGGACAATAAGTCGCCGTTTTTTTCATAGTTTGGCCGGGGGTGCGACTTATACTCAGGAGCGACTTATGTGTGAAATTAACACATTCCTGTAAAATATCAAAAAATATTATTGATCTCATTCACGTAAGAGACTAGACGTATAAGATTTCATGGGATTTAGCGATTAGGAGTGACAGATTGTTTGGTAAACGTATAGCATGTTCTATATGTTATAGTTATTTGAATGACTCTTACCATAATATGTTACGTTAACATACCAGGCACGTTCTCAGTTGGTTATTTATGCCTCATATAACGTACACTTATTCAGCCTGTTGTTCACTATTCTTTATTTATTTTAAATTGCCTTTCAAATGTCTATTCTTGGTGTTGGCTTTTATCAAATACATTTCCCCCCAAAATACGACTTATACTCCAGTGCGACTTATACTCCAGTGCGACTTTTATATGTTTTTTTCCTTCTTTATTATGCATTTTCGGCCGGTGCGACTTATACTCCGGAGCGATTTATACTCCGAAAAACACGGTATTTTAACGTCCTTGTCTGGCGTCATCGACTTATTCTGCTTCAGTATGTTACAGGCTCGTATTCCGAGGTACCACTGTACTATTTTTTGTCGAATCACTGTAATATATTTAATGTCAACATGCTATTGGCATACATTCCATGTCGCTATATTTGGGTTTATTGGCTAATTCTATGCTAAAAAAACTCACTCCTGTTACTCAGTGAGTTACCATCGACTTAGGAACCTCATAAAAAGTTGTCTGAGATGGTCCAAAGTAGTTCAATGTGTGTATTATTCAGATTTAGCGCCGTAAAATGACAGAAATGTAAGTTTATTTTTTAGAGAGCTACAACGGATGGCATCGATTTGGTGGAATGGCCCTCATATTGATGGCTAAATCAGCTCCTCAAGCCTTGGACCCTTACCAGATTGTTGGGATTGGACATTAGTTTGATGAGAGCAGGGTGGTTGTAGCCTGAGAGAGAGGAGAAAAGGGAATAGGGATTACTTTCAACTTGAATGTTTATAAATGTTTTGTACCACAAGGTCTACCAGTCACACTCTGGTGGTTTATTCACATCATTGCATAAATTCATATTTCCTCTCCAAACAGTTTGATCATTTCCCAGCATTGCCATCACTCAACAGTTCAATGTGATAAGCACCAACTTTCATATTAAAAACAAAATAGAGAGTCGATATTTTAGCGGCAACATAAAACAGTCCTGGGAGGTGAAATCAATAAGAAATGTGATGCACCTCCAGACTAGCCTTGTCCCGATGCCAATATGTTGGTACTAACATTATTACCGACATTATTTCGATACTTTTCAATACTTTTTTAAATAAAAGGGCACCAGAAAAATTGCATTATTGGCTTTATTTTAACAACTGCTCCCAGTCTGTGGAACGCTCTTCCTGACCACCTGAGGGCACCTCAGATTGTGGATGCTTTTAAAAAAGGCTTTTTATAGATTTTTATAGATATGCATGCGGGTTCTAGCTATTGGGCTGTTTCTAGTTTTATATTTTATTTATTTTTATTATTATTATTATTATTATTACTATTTTCTTTTTTTTTTAACACTGTGGCACTTAGAGGTTGTTTGTCAACGTAAAGTGCTTTTTACAAATAAAATCTATTATTATTATTAAAAAATCTTACAGTACATTAAACTTATGTTTCTTATTGCAATTTAGTCCTTAAATAAAATAGTGAACATACAAGACAACTTGTCTTTTAGTAGTAAGTAAGCAAATAAAGGCTCCTAATTTAGTCCGCTGACATGTGCAGTAACATATTGTGTCATTCATCATTCTATTATTTTGTCAAAATTATTAAGGACAAACTGTAAAAAAAATATTATTAATCTACTTGTTCATTTACTGTTAATATCTGCTTATTTTCTCTTTTAACATGTTCTATCTACACTTCTGTTAAAATGTAATAATCACTTATTCTCCGGTTTTTTGATACTTTACATTAGTTTTGGATGATACCACAAATTTGGGAACCGGAAGTAGGTCTGAGCTACGCGGAAGGACGCCGATTGAAACAAAGTAGTGTCCAAACTTTTTCCACTGAGGGCCGCACACTGAAAAATCAAAGCAAGCGGGGACCATTTTGATATTTTTTATTTTAAAAACCAATACAATATATGTATACAAAATATACATATAGGCCTCCATTTAGACTTGATCCCGGGGACCCCAAAGGGTTTTGGTCAAAAAAATATAAAAAAATGTGTCATTATTCAGTATTATTATTTTTATTATTATTCAAGTTTTAAATCTCTAGATCAACATTAGGTCCATCTGTCAATATAACGCTTTTAAAGATTTAAGTTGTATGCTCTTGTTGTCAAAGAAAACTCTGTTTTTTTAATGGAAAAAATACAAATTATGCAATATTTTCACACAATAAAATTTTTAAGTGGAATATTTCAGATTATATAATAATTGGAGCCGTAAAAAGGTCAATCACTCATAACGACATTGATTTTAATTCATTATTATTTTTTGAGCAATGACACTTAAAAACTAATCACACTAAAATTATTGGGGATCCAAATAATTATAGTGTTAAAAAATAAATTCAATTTTTTTTTTTACTGTTTACTTTGAACACAATAATCTCGAGATCAACTTCAGATCTATCCGTCAATTATACGTTTTATTGTTGTTTGTTTTTCGTTTGTTCGTTTTAGGCCCTTTAAAAAAAAACAGCTCCGTTTTTTATATGGCAAACACAAAATAATAATAATAATAATAATACCTGGGATTTATATAGCGCTTTTCTAAGTACCCAAAGTCGCTTTACATGTTAAAAACCCATCATTCGTTCACACCTGGTGGTGGTAAGCTACTTTCGTAGCCACAGCTGCCCTGGGGTAGACTGACGGAAAAATATGCAACATTTTCCCCAAAAATATCTCAAATGTGACGTAATTGGAGGCTTGAATAGGTCAATAATTCATAACGACATTGACTTTGATTCATTATTATTTTTTAAAGAAAGAAACAGCCTGCATGGCAGCTTTGTGTTATTAGAGTCAACATTGCGACATGTTCTTGTTACATTTCACCTGTTTGCTCTTTTATACCACTTATCATGTTTTTTCATTTTTTTCAATCATATTTTTTAAATGTGCCGTGGGGCCGTTCAAAAAATGACCTGCGGGCCACAAACCACACTTTGGACACCCCTGGATTAGACAAGTTGACGTTCGTGTGAGACAAATTTGACTGCGAAAATGATGCAAAATATGTGAGGACATTACAGACATTGGACAAAAATTTGCAGGACTGACAATTTTGACACAATAAATAGTAAGGCACGACAAAGGAATATTGCTTTTAGTAATAATTTAGTAAACACTAACTGGCAATTTTAAGACATGAAGATGAGGCTATTCTTCTCCCTATGACAATTACATATAATAATAATAATAAAGCATCAAAAAGGACATCTTATATAAACTAATCTGGCTGCCTTACATAAATTGGAGTTGTGTTTCTCTTTGAACCAGCAGAGGGCAGTAAAGTCCAGCAGTGACAAGAAGCCAACAGTGTTGCACTTTAAACCAGCTGGCTTTTAATTACTCTTCTGCAGGATGACATAATGCAGACATTGTACTATTCTCTATCAGTTTACAGCCTTGTCAGTGAGTGAGTCCGCCCTTGAATAATCAAGTAGAAATTCCGGTAAAGTGGTTAAAAAGAGTATTTATTAGCGAGGCATCCAACCAAATTTTTTTTTAAAGAAATAATTCACAAATAATTCACTTTGGTTTCCTCAGCAAAATAACCAATTAGAGACTATGGCAACTAGGGATGTCCGATAATTATATTATCAGGCAATAAATGCTTTAAAAAATGTAATATCGGAAATGATCGGTATCGGTTTCAAAATGATCGGTATCGGTTTCAAAAAGTAAAATGTATGACTTTTTAACGGACGTAGGGAGAAGTACAGAGCGCCAATAAACCTTAAAGGCACTGCCTTTGCGTGCCGGCCCGGTCACATAATATCTACCGCTTTCCACACACTCAAGTGAATGCATTGCATACTTGGTCAACAGCCATACAGGTCACACTGAGGGTTGCCGTATAAACAACTTTAACACTGTTACGAATATGCGCCACACTGTGAACCCACACTAAACAAGAATGACAAACACATTTCGAGAGAACATCCGCACCGTAACACAACATAAACACAACAGAACAAATACCCAGAACCCCTTGCAGCACTATACCCCCTACCTCAACCCCGCCCCCTCAACCTCCTCATGCTCTCTCAGGGAGAGCATGTCCCAAATTCCAAGCTGCTGTTTTAAAGGAATGTTAAAAAAAATAATGCACTTTGTGACTTCAATAATAAATATGGCAGTGCCATGATGGCACTTTTTTCCCCCCATAACTTGAGTTGATTTATTTTGTAAAACCTTGTTATATTGTTTAATGCATCCAGCGGGGCATCACAACAAAATTAGGCATAATAATGTGTTAATTCCACGACTGTATATATCGGTATCGGTTGATATCGGTATCGGTAATTAAGAGTTGGACAATATCGGCAAAAAAGCCATTATCGGACATCTCTAATGGCAACAAATTCTTGAAACTTATAGGAGTGTCTGGTTTTGTGTAGACTCAAATAATACCCTTTTTATAGTTGCAAATTCCAGATAAATATACAAACAGCACAAAACAAAAAAAGTTTTTGGAGGGAACATTTTATGTCCGGAAACCCCCCCCCACACACATACACAAACATTCTTGTATTTGTTACCTTCTTGAGACCTCCGAAAAAGGCCTACCTCTTTAGGACCACCCTTTCAAGATGTGTAAAGATTTGTATTTATAACATTAATAAAATATACATATTACGCAAATATGAAAAAGGTAATTGTTTGTAATTGGTTTTTAATCTTCAATATTTACTTCAAGTTATTACAGTATGTCTCTATATACATATTTATTTGATTTATTTTTATTAATTTTGGCTAAAGGGGGAGCACTTCAAATTGTTACACACACTTGTTATTTCATATGTTGACCAGAGGGGGAGCTCTTTTAAAACCGACACACAGTCAATTTGAAAAATCCCTCCTTTTTGGGACCACCCTCATTTTGATAGATTTCACCACCACACTGCAAAAACTGCAATCTAAGTAGGATTAAATATCTCAAATAAGGGTGATATTTGCTTATTTTCTGTCTGATAAGATAATTATTCTCACTAAGCAGATTTTATGTTAGAGTGTTTTACTTGTTTTAAGGGTTTTGGTCCTAAATGATCTCAGTAAGATATTACAGCTTGTTGCTGAGATTTGATGACCTATATTGAGTAAAACATGCTTGAAACTAGAATATCAACTGTTGCAAAGCTGTGTCATCAACACTCACAAGTATAAAACTACTTTTTTAAATAATAATTTCTTATTTCAAGCATTAAAAAAAAATAAATCATGATTTTGACACAATTGTGTCTCATAATTAAAACAGATGACAGCCAAATGGACTTTGCTGTTTTATTTTCAATGAAACAATAGAAAATAGGTACTCATATAGTAGTACAGTTGGCACAGTACAGTAAACTGACAGTTAATATTTAAACATTTAACATGTGACATTTCTAACAATCTTGAACAGATAAATTCTTGAAAATTACAATTAAAAACATTTTGGCCGGGGGGCCGGGCTGTATATATGCGCACTAATTGACTGAAAGAGCACGCACTTGGCGCGATGATGTCATGTTATCCATGGAAAAAAGCATTTTTAGACCATATGATTTGCCTGAGCGGCTAGGAGACCCCGAGAGTAACAAGCGCTTCCCTTGTTGCCTTTCCATTAAGAACAATAAATTAGTTTTTAGTATAAGTTTGCTGGTTTCAAGAAATGTAATATCATTATGTCAAGATAATGGCACTAGCATTTACTTCATTTAAGAATATTTTTCAACATATTGAGCAAAAAGGTCTCACCTTTTTTTTTCTACCAAGAAAAGTGCACTTGTTATTAGTAGGGATGATGTTTGATAAGAAATTATCGAGTTCGAGCCTATTATCGAATCCTCTTATCGAACCGATTCCTTAACGATTCTCTTATTGAATCCATATAGGTTGTTGTATATGGAAAAAAACACAATATTTGGTTTAACAAAAGCTCACTTTTATTTTATAAGAAAAAAATAAAATAAAATAAATAAATAAATAAATATTGACTGTTACCCCCCTAAAAAAAAAATATATATATATATTGACTGTTGTTACCCAAAGTATATTAAGTGGGATTTTTCAGAAAAACAAATATATACAGTAACACAAAAACAACCTGTCTCTGTGATCACTATAGGTGTATAGCCATGCCTTGAGGCATTATTTTTGCTGCTTGTGTGACATCACAGGAAATGACGTAGCTCAGTCATAAGACTGAGCATCATTTCCTATTATTATTATTATTATTATTCCTAATTCACAGGAAATGACGTAACTCAGTCATAAGATTGAGCATAATTTCCTGTGATGTCCCACAGGGCATTTCTTGTGGGACGGGATTTGTTCCCAGGGATTCGAATAAAGAGACCAACTCTTTTTCCTTACTATATTGGCCTCGATAACAGGAACCGGTTCTCAAAAAGGGATTCGAGTCCATGGAATCGGTTCTTTTCTTATCGAACGGTTCTTTTCTTATCATCCCTAGTTATTATTGAGAATATACTTATTTTAAGGTATTTTTGGGTTCATTGAAGTTAGCTAATTTGACTTGTTTTGGAACGTCTTGACAAGCCACATTTTCTTGTTCTATTGGCAGATAATTTTGCTTAGTTCAAATAAAATACCCCTCATTTTTGTATTTTTTTCTCCCTTGTTTTTGAACACTGACTTTTTGCAGTGCAGGTGTGCAAATGAGACATTCTCTATTAGATGCAATGGTTTTCCGTATATTGGGACCATGATTTATGTCCTAACTTGTTCACCGGTCCTCATATGGATGGTACTTTTTCTTGTTGATGTCTCAAGAAGGGAGGAAATACAAGAACACACACACACACACACACACACACACACACACACACACACACACACACACACACACACACACACACACACACACACACACACACACACACACACACACACACACACACACACACACACACACACACACACACACACACACACACACACACACACACACACACACACACACACACACACACAGACTGGCTTTTGTATGGTTCATCTGAGCAAAGCCTTTCATCAAAAAGTAGAAATGCCTTTCTTTTGAGTAGCAGATTGGATGTAATCAAATGTACGATCTGTATCACTTTGCTGTTATATAACTTGTGAGGCAGACTCAATAGTTAGCCTTTCAGCTACTGAATTAATTAATGTGCAAGCACAAAACACTCTTTTTTTGTGGGTTTTGCCTGAAGCCTGGTCCCTAAAACTAATGAGTGTGGTTTCATAGACCTTACTCAAGTGGGAAGTGTGATCACTTCTACCGGTAATAGCTCGAAAATAAATGAAATTGACTTGAAAATATTGCTGATCATGCAAGAAAAAGCAGCCTTGGTTGATAAAAAACGACAAACTTTGTGCTAATGTTGACGTGAGCACGGGATTGTAGCACTTTTGTCAGTTTTCAAAATATTTCAGTGATTTTTACAGTGTTTCTCCTTCTTTGGAGTAAAGATTGCAACATTTTGAGCTGCCGAGTTGGATTTTTGAAGCTTGACAACATGTCAAGCCTTACAAGGACGACTCCACTCACTCAGTAAAATGTGAACAATCACACAATCACTCCAGTGTGTGACGTGTAAACAAACGTATGTGAGTCATCACACAAAAATACAGCATTAACTATGTGTACACTGTAAGTGCAGACTAATAACTAGAGATGTCCGATAATGGCTTTTTTGCCAATATTCCGATATTGTCCAACTCTTAATTACCGATTCCGATATCAACCGATACCGATATATACAGTCGTGGAATTAACACATTATTATGCCTAATTTTGTTGTGATGCCCCGCTGGATGCATTAAACAAAGTAACAAGGTTTTCCAAAATAAATCAACTCAAGTTATGGAAAAAAGTCAGTGTTCAAAAACAAGAAAAAAATAAAAATAAATGAGGGGTATTTTATTTGAACTAAGCAAAATTATCTGCCAATAGAACAAGAGAAAATGTGGCTTGTCAAGACTTTCCAAAACAAGTCAAATTAGCTAACCTCAATGAACCCAAAAATACCTTAAAATAAGTATATTCTCACTAATAACAACTGTACTACTATATGAGTACGTATTTTCTATTGTTTCATTGAAAATAAAACAGCAAAGTCCATTTGGCTGTCATCTGTTTTAATTATGAGACACAATTGTGTCAAAGTTATGATTTTTTTTTTTACATGCTTGAAATAAAAAAGGATTACTTTAAAAAAGTAGTTTTATACTTGTGAGTGTTGATGACACAGCTTTGCAACAGTTGATATTCTCGTTTCAAGCATGTTTTACTCAATATAGGTCATCAAATCTCAGCAACAAGCTGTAATATCTTACTGAGATCATTTAGGACCAAAACACTTAAAACAAGTAAAACACTCTAACATAAAATCTGCTTAGTGAGAAGAATGATCTTATCAGACAGAAAATAAGCAAATATCACCCTTATTTGAGATATTTAATCTTACTTAGATTTCAGTTTTTGCAGTGTGTGACCTGTATGGCTGTTGACCAAGTATGCCTTGCATTCCCTTGTGTGTGTGAAAAGCCGTAGATATTATGTGACTGGGCCGGCACGCAAAGGCAGTGCCTTCAAGGTTTATTGGCGCTCTGTACTTCTCCCTACGTCCGTGTACACAGCGGCCTTTTAAAAAGTCATACATTTTACTTTTTGAAACCGATACAGATAATTTTGAAACCGATACAGATCATTTGTGATATTACATTTTAAAGCATGGGCAGCCCGATATTATCGGACATCTCTACTAATAACACCGGTATATCTAACATATATAAACACAAACACACACACACACACACACAAACACACACTGTGAAAATCTGCTGTACATTTTTAAGAACACTAATACAAAAACCTCACAATAATGTCTGATTGAATGCTAAAAACGTTATGACAGACCGCCTTAAAAAAGGGAATAGAATTTAAAAAATTTTTTTTTACTGAGTAAGACACCCAGAATGTACATGAAAATAAAGAATGTGGGATTTACAATATTAACTATGAAGGATAAAACACTGAATATTGACAACATATGAACGTCACACACCCTCTCCATCCACATATTTGACAATCAAGCATAACTCAACAAAAAAGCAACAAACACAGCTAAATATGAACGCGAAGGGTAAAAAAACAAAAAACACCTACAATCTGATATAGATCTAGAAAGAAGTTCCGCAGCCTCCGTAGCAGAACCTTCAGGTTCTGTAACAGCTTCTTCCCTCAGGCCGTAAGACTCTTGAACGCATCATAATAATCCCCTCAATTCCCCCCCCAAAAATGGATTAACTCGCTGGAATATAATAATAATAATAATAGATTTTATTTGTAAAAAGCACTTTACGTTGAGCAAACAACCTCAAAGTGCCACAGTGTTAAGAAAACAATTAAAAAAAGAAAAAAAGAAAGAAAAAGAAAATAGTAATAATAATAATAATAATAAAAGATAATCAAAATAAATAAAATATAAAGACAATATAACATACATCCATACAAGTGGATGCATATGCAAAAGTGCAATATATTTATCTGTACAGTAATCTATTTATTTATATCTGCAACTTATTGATTTTTTATCCTGCACTAACATGAGCTAATGCAACAACATTTCATTCTTATCTGTACTGTAAAGTTCAAATTTGAATGACAATAAAAAGGAAGTCTAAGTCTAAGTCTATACATCTGATTCATCACTAAGCTTTAGAACTTTGTTGTAAAAATCTCCTTCCGCGTCTGTCCCTGACACCCGCATTTTCAGGCCGCTCTGGAAACGCTCTGTGGAAACGCTCCCCACCCACACTGCTCGGTGCCTCGTCTGAGCTGCTGTGACGCAGATTACCATAGTAACTAGTATATCATGCAGATTCCAACCATTGAAAGACTTAGTATAGTTGAAGACTTACGGTCATTAGAAAACATCAGTGCACATCATAATGGCAGCTACACTTTCCAGCTTAAAGATCTAAAAAAAAAAAAATTTGGGAATGTCCAGCGGGCCAGATTGAAAAGCTTAACGGGCCGTACGTGGCCCCCGGCCTTAATTTGCCCAGGTCAGTGATCAGGTAATGCATACGCCAGTGCAAAGATGACTCGTGATAGGGAGCTAAACATCACGTAAAGATCACGGCACCAGTGTCGGCGTAAACAGTACGAAACAGGCCGAAAAAAGAAGCTATACCTTATTCCGGTGCGAACTGAGTGCAGACCGAGCCACCTGCAGCAAGCGTGCAGGTAACATCTTAAGTAGGTAGGTAGCTCTTTTTAAACTTGATTGCAGGCCAACAGCAATCACCCATTCTCCAACCCCAGACTTTTCTGTATTGTTGCTGGGTTTTCTGCAATAACTATGACAATTTGTTGTATATTTTATTCCCTGTATACAGTATATATTACTTAACTATTATTGTATTCATAGGATTGATGTATTTCAATTATGGGCAGCGCCTGAGAGCTGCAGCCTGCCACCATGGCCCCCCACTCCCTCCCCTCTGTTGCTAGATATCTGGAAATGTACGTTGTAATATGTATATGTGCTTTGCTATAGAGGTTTTTTTTCCACTCCAGACTGGGCACCCTTAGGAGCCCAGTTTAGATTGTATTTTTTTTACTCATCCTTCCCCAGCGTTTACCTTTTCCCATCTTTTACGGGGCGCCTTGTGGCGACCCATCAGCGTTCCTGTTCTGTAACCCTGTACACTGTTTGTTTGTCTCATCTTGAACGGGTTTGTGCTGAAAACAAAGTTTCGTTGTACTTGTTGCAATGACAATAAAGATTGTTGCGTCCGTCCACATCCCGGACGAGCCCCCAAATTGTTGCGTCCCAGCAGATCTTCCTGCCAGGGAATTTAAGTTGCTGGTCACTCCCAAGTTCTTTTGATGACATATAAGCTGAGTAGAAGGACCACCAGAAACAGAATAGGTATTTTGTAATTTATTTCCAAAGCTTTGGAAATAGAATGAGACCAATCCAGCACAGAGCATTCACTAGCGCAGCTAAAACCGGTCTAATCTCAAATACGGAAGCCTTCTCTTCTATAATGTGTTTCTCGCTCCCACCCTCGTTTTCTCTCCCTCCAGCCCAAAACACATGCCCATTCTTCCCCTCAGCTGGACACAGGAACAGATAAGGAAAATAAGTTATGGCTACTCCCTGCATACCAAAGTTTCAAGGCCGACACACAGTACTTGCAGACCAAAGGAGCACAATTGGAAGAACACTAGCTGTTTTGTAATATGACTATGAAAATAAAGAAGTAACACTTAAATATGGATACATGTAAAAATCTGCTTCCGTCAAGACCTACCTTACCTACCTACATTTGCATAGCCATTGCCTTTTCCTTACCCTTTTGTTCATTTTTGGTTTAAGCATTACATACCTTTTTGCCTGCACGCTGCCACCCTCTGTGGTCTGCATATTGGGATCACAACAAACCATCCTCGTCTCACCCGACACATTTTACAAAACAATTAACTGCCACCTACTGACATGGACTATTACGTGGTTACCCTGCCAAGCTCCAGACAGCACAGACCATACTTGCTAACCCTCCCGTTTTTAGCGGGAGAATCCCGGTATTCAGCGCCTCTCCCGACAACCTCCCGGCAGAGATTTTCTCCCGACAAACTCCCGGTATTCAGCCGGAGCTGGAGGCCACGCCCCCTCCAGCTCAATGCGGACCTGAGTGGGGACAGCCTGTTCTCACGTCTGCTTTCCCACAATATAAACAGCTTGCCTGCCCAATGACGTCATAACATCTACGGCTTTTAGAGAGTAGAGTGCACAACAAGGAGAGAGAGTTCTTGGTTTCTTATGTGGGTTTAGTGTTAGGCAGTTTCATTAACGTCCTCCCAGCGTGGTAACAACACACAACAACAGCAGTCACGTTTAGTCTACCGTAAAGCAGTTCGTCTGCAGTAAACAGCAATGTTGTGACACTCTTAAACAGGACAATACTGCCATCTACTGGATAGCCTGCAGAACACTGAAATTCAAGTATTTTATTTATATGTATAATAAAAAAATAAAAAAAATAATATATATATATATATATATATATATATATATATATATATATATATATATATATATATATATATATATATATATATATATATATATATATATATATATATATATAGCTAGAATTCACTGAAAGTCAAGTATTTCATACACATATATATATATATTATATATATATATATATATATATATATATATATGAAATACTTGATTTGGTGAATTCTAGCTGTAAATATACTCTCCTCTTAGCCACGCACCCGCCCCAAACACCCCCCCCCCCGACCACCTCCCGATATCGGAGGTCTCAAGGTTGGCAAGTATGGCACAGACACTAAGCAACGGCACATTATTTGCATATTCGAATATTTTTTGGACCGATTAGGTGAAGTTGCATAATTTTTAGTGTGCCACGGCACAGTGGTTGAAAAACATTGATCTATAGTCCAGATTTTACGATAATTGATTGTGATTAATCTCATTAAAAAAATATTCCATTGACAGCACTAATCAAAACACGAGTTGATTCCAGCAATGACACATTTGGACATGCAGCTTTGACACCAATAAATACAAACAAGCCTCGTATAATAAAGGCCACCAAACAGTTGTGTGTACTTACCAATGGGAATGGAGGAGATCTGAGTGTAGATGTCCAGCATGCGGTTCCCGTCCACATCCACCAGGTAGTTGCCCCGGCTCTCCTCGTAGTTGCAGAAGAAGTTGACAGCGCCAACGTTCTGGAAAGAAACATGTTCGCTATTTACCCCTTATGTCTTGAATAGTTGGTGAGAAACTATGATGTAAGCCAGGGGTGTCCAAAGTGCGGCCCGGGGGCCATTTGCGGCCCGCAGCTAATTGTTTCCACACATTCTGGAAATACTATTGTAAAAAATAAAAAAGAACATTAAAAAAAGTGGAATGAGGTGAAATCTAACGAGAAAAAGTCGCAATGTTGACACAAAAGCTGCCATGCAGGCTGTTTTTTTTTCTTCTTTTGTCTTTCTTCATTTTTCTTTTTTTGCCATTGCTCCAAAAAAAAAAAATAATGACAAAAAATCCATGTTATAATGAATTATTTTCAGGGCTCCAATTACTTCAAATATTTCACTTGAAAATGTTTTATGTGGTAAATATTGCATATATTGTGTAGTAGCCGTATAAAAACATCAAAGTTTTCTTTGACAAAAGCGCATAAAACAAACAAAATAATAGTTCCAGCATAAAATCGACAGATTAACTGAAGTTGATCTCGTAACTTAAGTGTTGAAAGTAAAAAAAAACAACAAAAAAAACTACTAAAAATGTATCACTTTATGAGTGGGGCACCTTTTTGGATCCCACATATATTTAGTGGTATTTTATTTATCTTTTCACTGTGATGACTCAAAAATATTAAATAATTAAAATCAACGGTGTCCTGCATTATTGATATTTTAGGGCTCTATTTACTAAATACTGCATATTTCAGTTGTACTATAAAAAAACATTTTTTTTTGACAGAAAAGCCATAAAACCTTTTTTTTTTAAGTTGATATAGAGATTTACTGTAAGCGTTAAATAAAAAATAATAATAAAAAAGAGACTTATTTTTAACATTTTAATAACTGAGACCCTTTATGGTCCCCGGGAACCCTAAAGGTAAAATAAATAAAAAATCCATATATTTTGTTATGGTTTGAAAATGAAAAATATCAAAATGGCCCCCACATGCTTTAATTTTTCCGTTTGCGGCCCTCAGTGGAAAAATTTATATTTTGTTGTTTTCTTACTGTACCGAAAATGAACCGACCGGTGACCTCTAAACCGAGGTACGTACCGAACTGAAATGTCTGTGTACCGTTACACCCCCACCCCAAACACACATCAAAAGTGGTAAAGGAATGGCTAAACCAGGTTAGAATGAAGGTTTTAGAATGGCCTTCCCAAAGTCCTGACTTAAACATGTGGACAATGCTGAAGAAACAAGTCCATGTCAGAAAACCAACACATTTAGCTGATAACTGCACCAATTTTGTCAAGAGGAGTGGTCAAAAATTCCAGCAGAAGCTTGTGGATGGCTACCAAAAGCGCCTTATTGCAGTGAAACTTGCCAAGGGACATGTAAGCAAATATTAAAGGCCTACTGAAAGCCACTACTAGCGACCACGCAGTCTGATAGTTTATATATCAATGATGAAATCTTAACATTGCAACACATGCCAATACGGCCGGGTTAACTTATAAAGTGACATTTTAAATTTCCCGCTACACTTCCGGTTGGAAACGTCTAGGTATGATGACGTATGCGCGTGACGTCCCGACGGCAACGGAAGTATTCGTACCCAATGTGTCACCATACAAACTGCTCTGTTTTCATCTCAAAATTCCACAGTATTCTGGACATCTGTGTTGGTGAATCTTTTGCAATTTGTTTAATGGACAATGAAGACTGCAAAGAAGAAAGCTGTAGGTGGGATCGGTGTATTAGCGGATGGCTGCAGCAACACAATCAGCTCCGTAGTTAGCTTCAATTGTTAAGCTTCGCCAAAGTGGAAATTATTAACCGTGTATTTACATGTTCATGGTTTAATAGTATTGTTGATCTTCTGTCTATCCTTCCAGTCAGGGTTTTTTTAAATTTTGTTTCTATCTGCATTTGAGCCTGATGCTATCACGTTAGCTCCGTAGCTAAGTTAGTTGGCTTCAATTGTTAAGCTTCGCCAAGCTGGAAATTATTAACCGTGTATTTACATGTTCATGGTTTAATAGTATTGTTGATCTTCTGTCTATCCTTCCAGTCAGGGTTTTTTTAAAATTTTGTTTCTATCTGCATTTGAGCCCGATGCTATCACGTTAGCTCCGTAGCTAAAGTGCGTCAACGATGTATTGTCGTGGAGATAAAAGTCACTGTGAATGTCCATTTCGCGTTCTCGACTCTCATTTTCAAGAGGATATAGTATCCGAGGTGGTTTAAAATACAAATCCGTGATCCACAATGTGGAATCCAATGAGCCAGCTTGTACCTAAGTTACGGTCACAGCGAAAAAAGATACACCCTGCACTGCCTCTCTAGTCCTTCACTCTAACGTTCCTCATCCACGAATCTTTCATCCTCGCTCAAATTAACGGGGTAATCGTCGCTTTCACGGTCCGAATCTCTCTCGCTCCATTGTAAACAACGGGGAATTGTGAGGAATCCTTCCTCCTGCGACGTCACGCTACTTCCGGTACAGGCAAGGCTTTTTTTTTTATCAGCGACCAAAAGTTGCGAACTTTATCGTCGATGTTCTCTACTAAATCCTTTCAGCAAAAATATGGCAATATCGCGAAATGATCAAGTATGACACATAGAATGGATCTGCTATCCCCGTTTAAATAAAAAATATTTCATTTCAGTAGGCCTTTAACATTGCTGTACGTATACTTTTGACCCAGCAGATTTCGGCAGTCCGATAGTATCGGACATCCCTACTATGAATACTTATGTACATGTAAAAACCGAATCATACCAAAACCAAAGCAATTTGTCCGATAGGAAATTATGTAAATCCAGATCCACACACACACACACACACACACACACACACACACACACACACACACACACACACACACACACACACACACACACACACACACACACACACACACACACACACACACACACACACACACACACACACACACACACACACACACACACACACACACACACATGTCTTGCCTACTTTGTGTGGACCCACGTTTGGTTAGTAGGTTGTGAGGGCCCCCCTTTCCACTATAGCTAGAATGATGAAAAAATATATATCTAGCCCTAGATGGGAGTAAAGAGTTGCAACTAGGGATGTCCGATAATGGCTTTTTGCCCATATCCGATATTCCGATATTGTCCAACTCTTTAATTACCGATACCGATATCAACCGATATATACAGTCGTGGAATTAACACATTATTATGCCTAATTTGGACAACCAGGTATGGTGAAGATAAGGTACTTTTAAAAAAAATTCATAAAATAAGATAAATAAATTAAAAACATTTTCTTGAATAATAAAGAAAGTAAAACAATATAAAAACAGTTACATAGAAACTAGTAATGAATGAAAATGAGTAAAATTAACTGTTAAAGGTTAGTACTATTAGTGGACCAGCAGCACGCACAATCATGTGTGCTTACGGACTGTATCCCTTGCAGACTGTATTGATATATAATGTAGGAACCAGAATATTAATAACAGAAAGAAACAACCCTTTCGTGTGAATGAGTGTAAATGGAGGAAGGAGTTTTTTTTGGGTTGGTGCACGAGTAAGTGTATCTTGTGTTTTCTTATGTTGATTTAATAAAAAAAACAAACAAAGAAACAAAAAAAACAAACAAAAAAAAACCAACGATACAGATAATAAAAAAAACGATACCAATAATTTCCGATATTACATTTTAAAACATTTATCGGACATCCCTAGTTGCAACCTCACTTCAGAATGCAAAACACACAAAGTAAAAAAAATATTTTACTTCTGTAGTTGTGAGGACCAGGCAAATGTCCTCACAAGTCAAAAGATCCTCACAGAAAGGGTGGTTTATCAAGTGTATGTCCACACAAGGACGGTGAGACAAGTGCGTGCACACACACACACACACACACACACACACACACACACACACACACACACACACACACACACACACACACACACACACACACACACACACACACACACACACACACACACACACACACACAGATGGCACAGCCCTGTGCGTATGTTTTCCTAGTCTTCCCTCACTTCCCATGAATGAGTGGTTATTAAGCTACATTTTGTTATTACAGTTGATTGATAGTTTGCCCCCGGGGCCTCTTGGCCGTACCGCAATGTGAGGCTGAGTGCTCCCGTGTGCTCTCCTTCACTTGACAGTGCCAGCAGCCGAGTGCATCACAAGCTGCTGTCTTTCGTGAATCTGTAGCAGAATAAACGCCCTGCGCAGGCAAGAAAACTCTCACTCTTCTACTACAGGTATGCTGGTGAACGTGCAGCGACTGTAAATGTCCACACAGCTACAGCTTGTACGTTTATTACCTGCAAAAAGCTATAATTAGAATATACTTCATCGGTAAATAATATGTTTGTAGCTTCCTCAATACATCTTTTATTATGCAAACCAAGATATTCTTTATATGTGGAAGAAATTCTTCCAAACATGATCTTTTTACATTTTTCTGGCTGGCTGAAATATTGTGCAAATTCTTTTATGACATGTTCCGGTGGAGTTTGCAATTACAGAAAGTTTAGCAGGCTGAATATTATTTTATTAATAAATGGTAGGGATGTCCGATAATGGCTTTTTGCCGATATCCGATATTCCGATATTGTCCAACTCTTTAATTACCGATACCGATATCAACCGATACCGATATATGCAGTCGTGGAATTAACACATTATTATGCCTAATTTGGACAACCAGGTATGGTGAAGATAAGGTACTTTTAAAAAAAAATAAGATAACTAAATTAAAAACATTTTCTTGAATAAAAAAGAAAGTAAAACAATATAAAAGCAGTTACATAGAAACTAGCAATTAATGAAAATGAGTCAAATTAACTGTTAAAGGTTAGTACTATTAGTGGACCAGCAGCACGCACAATCATGTGTGCTTACGGACTGTATCCCTTGCAGACTGTATTGATATATAATGTAGGAACCAGAATATTAATAACAGAAAGAAATGGGGGGAGGGAGGTTTTTTGGGTTGGTGCACTAATTGTAAGTGTATCTTGTGTTTTTTATGTTGATTTAATAAAAAAATAAAAAAAACAAAAAAAACGATACAGATAATAAAAAAACCGATACCGATAATTTCCGATATTACATTTTAACGCATTTATCGGCCGATAATATCGGCAGGCCGATATTATCGGACATCCCTAATAGATGGAGAAGGTTAAAACTAGGGATGTCCGATAATATCGGGCTGCCGATATTATCGGCCAATAAATGCTTTAAAATGCAATATTGGAAATTATCGGTATCGGTTTCAAAAAGTAAAATGTATGACTTTTTAAAACGCCGCTGTGTACACGGACGTAGGGAGAAGTACAGAGCGCCAATAAACCTTAAAGCAGGGGTGTCCAAACTTTTTCCACTGAGGGCCGCACACTGAAAAGTCAAAGCAAGCGGGGGCCATTTTGATATTTTTTTATTTTAAAAACCAATACAATATATGTATAAAAAATATACATTTAGGCCTCCACTCAGGCTTGATACTGGGGACTCCAAAGGGCTTAGGTTAAAAAAAATGTCATTATTTAGTATTATCATTATTAGGGGTGGGGGAAAAAATCGAATCGCGATTCTGACGTTGTGCGATTCAGAATCGATTCTCATTTAAAAAAAATCGATTTAAAAAAAAAAATAAATTTATTTTTTATTTTTTTATTAATCAATCCAACAAAACAATACACAGCAATACCATAACAATGCAATCCCTCATTGACATTATCATTAGACATTAAAATAAAAAAGAACAATAGTGTCACAGTGGCTTACACTTGCATCGCATCTCATAAACTTGACAACACACTGTGTCCAATATTTTCACAAAGATAAAATAAGTCATATTTTTGGTTCATTTAATAGTTCAAACAAATGTACATCATTGCAAACAGTTGATAAAACATTGTCCTTTACAATTATAAAAGCTTTTGACAAAAATCTACTACTCTGCTTGCATGTCAGCAGACTGGGGTAGATCCTGCTGAAATCTATGTATTCCATGAATAGACAATCCTTTTGAAGCTTGGCAAAAATCTTAGCCACACGATTATCAAATGTAATAGGAAAATGAATTCCTACTGACCAAACTGGCTTCATGGAAGGTCGACAATCATCAGACAATACAAGTAAATTGTTGAATGTTATTTACTATGCTAGAAGTCTCCCTTATCCCACAGCAGTATGTAGTGTTGATGCGGAGAAGGCATTCCACTGCATAAACTGCTCATTTATGTTTTGCACTTTACGTAAATTGGGATTTGGAGATAATTTGATACAATGGATTAAGATGCTTTATACAAGGCCCATGGCATCAGTCAAAACCAATAATCATATTTCAGAACCTTTTTTGTTAAAAAGAGGAGTAAAACAGGGATGTCCTGCATCTGGATTATTATTTAATTTGGTTATTGAACACTTAGCTGCAAAAATAAGAAGTGAAAATAATATTCATGGTATAAATATGGGCTCTCAGTATAATAAGCTATTGTGACGACATAATTTTTTTACCTGTCACATGTTAACTCCTGTCTTCTTTATATCAATAATGTCATGACTGAATATGACTGTTTATCAGGGTATTAAGTTCATTGGGACAAATGTGACATAATACCACTTAATAAACACTGCAAGAAATTACAAGTTCAGAACTCCAAAATTAAATTGTATTGCATTATTATGGTATTGTTGTGTATTGTTTTCAAAAAACAAACAAACAAAAAAAATCGTTTTTGAATCGAGAATCGTTTTGAATTGAAAAAAAAAAATCGATTCTGAATCGAATCGTGACCCCTAGAATCGATTTTGAATCGAATCGTGGGACACCCAAAGATTCCCAGCCCTAATTATTATTATTATTCTTCAAAGTTCAAATATCTAGATCAACATTAGGTCTATCTGTCAATATAACATGTTTTTTTTTAGATTTAAGTTGTATGCCCTTTTTGTCAAAGAAAACCCAGTTTTTTATGGAAAAAACACAAAATATGAAATATTTTCCCCCAATAAAATTTTAAAGTGGAACATTTCAGATTATATAATTGGAGCTCATAACAACATTGATTTTAATGTATTATTATTTTTTGAGCAATGACACTTGAAAAAAAAAAAAGTCCCACTAAAATTATTGGGGATCCAAAAGGGTCCTGCTCAGTAAAGTGTTAAAAAATATAAATCTTAATTTTTTTTTATACCAGGGACTCCAAAGGGTTTAGGTTAAAAAAAAATGTCATTATTTAGTATTATTATGATTATTATTATTATTATTCAAAGTTCAAATATCTAGATCAACATTAGGTATATCTGTCAATATAACATGTTTTTTTTTAGATTTAAGTTGTATGCCCTTTTTGTCAAAGAAAACCCAGTTTTTTATGGAAAAAAACACAAAATATGAAATATTTTCCCCCAATAAAATTTTAAAGTGGATCATTTCAGATTATATAATAATTGGAGCTCACAACATAACTCATAACAACATTGATTTTAATTTATTATTATTTTTTGAGCAATGACACTTGAAAAAAAAAAGTCCCACTAAAATTATTGGGGATCCAAAAGGGTCCTGCTCAGTAAAGTGTTAAAAAACAAATCTTTTTTTTTTTTTATAGCAGGGACTCCAAAGGGTTTAGGTTGAAAAAAATGCCATTATTTAGTATTATTATTATTATTATTATTATTATTATTATTATTCAAAGTTCAAATATCTAGATCAACATTAGGTCTATCTGTCAATAAAACATGTTTTTTTTTTAGATTTAAGTTGTATGCCCTTTTTGTCAAAGAAAACCCAGTTTTTTATGGAAAAAACACAAAATATGAAATATTTTCCCCCAATAAAATTTTAAAGTGGAACATTTCAGATTATATAATAATTGGAGCTCATAACAACATTGATTTTAATTTTTTTTTTTTTTTTTTAAATGACACTTGAAAAAAAAAAAAAGTCCCACTAAAATTATTGGGGATCCAAAAGGGTCCTGCTCAGTAAAGTGTTAAAAAATAAATCTTAATTTTTTTTTATACCAGGGACTCCAAAGGGTTTAGGTTAAAAAAATGTCATTATTTAGTATTATTATGATTATTATTATTATTATTATTATTATTATTATTCAAAGTTTAAATATCTATATCAACATTAGGTCTATCTGTCAATAAAACATGTTTTTTTTTAATATTTAAGTTGTATGCCCTTTTTGTCAAAGAAAACCCATTTTTTATGGAAAAAACACAAAATATGAAATATTTTCCCCCAATAAAATTTTAAAGTGGAACATTTCAGATTATATAATAATTGGAGCTCACAACATAACTCATAACAACATTGATTTTAATGTATTATTATTTTTTGAGCAATGACACTTGAAAAAAAAAAAGTCCCACTAAAATTATTGGTGATCCAAAAGGGTCCTGCTCAGTAAAGTGTTAAAAAATAAATCTTAATTTTTTTTTATACCAGGGACTCCAAAGGGTTTAGGTTAAAAAAATGTCATTATTTAGTATTATTATGATTATTATTATTATTATTATTATTATTATTCAAAGTTTAAATATCTATATCAACATTAGGTC
Source organism: Entelurus aequoreus (assembly GCF_033978785.1). NCBI lineage: Eukaryota > Metazoa > Chordata > Actinopteri > Syngnathiformes > Syngnathidae > Entelurus > Entelurus aequoreus. The sequence goes on from NC_084758.1 coordinate 25,839,264, forward strand.
TATCTGTCAATAAAACATGTTTTTTTTTAGATTTAAGTTGTATGCCCTTTTTGTCAAAGAAAACCCAGTTTTTTATGGTAAAAACACAAAATATGAAATATTTTCCCCCAATAAAATTTTAAAGTGGAACATTTCAGATTATATAATAATTGGAGCTCACAACATAACTCATAACAACATTGATTTTAATTTATTATTATTTTTTGAGCAATGACACTTGAAAAAAAAAAAAAAGTCCCACTAAAATGATTGGGGATCCAAAAGGGTCCTGCTAAGTAAAGTGTTAAAAAATAAATCGTAATTTTTTTTAAAACCTCTAACACAATAGTGTCGAGATCAACTTCAGATCTATCCGTCAATGATAACTTGTATTGTTGTTTATTATGTTCCTTGTTTGTTCATTTTAGGCCCTTCTTTAAAAGAAAACAAAACATCGTTTTTTATATGGAAAACACAAAATATGCAACATTTTCCCCCAAAAAGTATCTCAAAGTGGAATATTTAATGTGACCTAATTGGAGCCTTGAATGGGTCAATAATTCATAATAACATTGTTTTTGATTCATTATTATGTTTTAAAGAAAGAAACAGCCTGCATGACAGCTTAGTGTTATTAGAGTCAACATAGCAACATTTTATTGTCACCTGTTTACTCTTTTATACTACTTTTTATATTTTTTATTTTTTTAATCATATTTTTAGGATGTGCCGTGGGGCCGTTAAAAAATTACCTGCGGGCCGCAAATGGCCCCCGGGCCGCACTTTGGATATCCCTGCCTTAAAGGCACTGCCTTTGCGTGCCGGCCCAGTCACATAATATCTACAGCTTTTGACACATTCACAAGTGAATGCAATTCATACTTGGTCAACAGCCATACAGGTCACACTGAGGGTGGCCGTATAAACAACTTTAACACTGTTACAAATATGCGCCACACTGTGAACCCACACCAAACAAGAATGACAAACACATTTCGGGAGAACATCCGCACCGTAACACCACATAAACACAACAGGACAAATACCCAGAACCCCTTGCAGCACTAACTCTTCCGGGACGCTACAATATACACCCCCTGCTACCCCCACTTCAACCTCCTAATGCTTGTCCCAAATTCCAAGCTGCTGTTTTGAGGCATGTTAAAAAAAATAATGCACTTTGTGACTTCAATAATAAACATGGCAGTGCCATGTTGGCATTTTTTTTCCATAACTTGAGTTGAAGTTGTTCTCTCATTTTGGAAAACCTTGTTACATTGTTTAATGCATCCAGCGGGGCATCACAACAAAATTAGGCATGATAATGTGTTAATTCCACAACTGTATATATCGGTATCGGTTGGTATCGGTATCAGTAATTCAGAGTTGGACAATATCGGAATATTGGATATCGGCAAAAAAGCCATTATCGGACATCTCTAGTTAAAACATTGCCATGCAGTAGAGATGTCCGATAAAATCGGCAGGCCGATATTATCGGCCGATAAATGCGTTAAAATGTAATATCGGAAATTATCGGTATCGGTTTTTTTATTATCTGTATCGTGTTTTTTTTTTTTTTTTTTTTTTTAAATCAACATAAAAAACACAAGATACACTTACAATTAGTGCAATTAATTAATTCACACAAAAGGGTTGTTTCTTTCTGTTATTAATATTCTGGTTCCTACATTATATATCAATATATATCAATACAGTCTGCAAG
>NC_084758.1:25845968-25863173 GCF_033978785.1 Entelurus aequoreus
CCTGTGATCGTGGCCCAGGGACTTCAGTTTTCATGGAGGGTCCATCGTAATCTAACTCCACCTGGGCTTTAGGTGCCGCTTTGCTTGCGTATCGGCATCCTGTTGAATTAAAAAAAACAAAAACTAAACACCTATCTGACATTGTCAAGAGAATCTAAGCATTATGTTTCCAGTTAAACAAAATGTGGGGTTGTACATGCACTCCACTCAACAGAATAGCGACAATAAACTGGCATGATTAGTCGGGTTGTCAGTCAATAATCCTCCATTGTCGCAAATGAACGACAAAAGTATTATAAAGTATTATTACCACTGGAGGACCATGCTAAACATATTACACAGAGGAATACATTTTCGTGACTTATGCGGATGCTAAATACACAAAAACAGGAAAGAAGAAAGTTGGTTTTGCATAATAGGCCCATTTTAACAATTTATTGTGGATGTTATTTTATAATCGGTGAATGTTAATTTTTCTATTAATATTATTGAAGTATTCAAATAACAATTTTGTTGTGAACTTGCATGTCACAAAATTCTATAAAAAATGTTTCAGACAAAATGTGCACGTGTTTCTTTATTAACGACAGGTGCCTGTTTGGGCACTGTTAAAGCTCAACATTTCATTAGTATTGATTTAGTTCACAGGTGTCAAACTCAAGGCCCCGGGGGCCAAATCTGGCCCGCCACATTATTTTATGTGGCCCGCGAAAGCCTGGAAATAATATGGGTTAATAAAATGCTTAATCTTTTTTTACTAAATATATTTGTTCTTTCCCTTTTGACATTAAAAATCATGTGCTGCATGCAATTGCATATCTTTTAAAATTCAATATTATCAAAATCTAAATATTATATTATCATGTATTCCAAAAATTTTTTTTTTGTTAAAATAAAGATAAACACTGTACCTGTACTGTATCTGCTTGACTTATGATTTCAAAACAAATTATCAATCAAATTGTAGACTGTAAAATTGACAATAGATTTTATGGTTAAATTTCGTCGACTGAGCTTTTTACCGTAAAATCAACTTTGGCACTGTTTCTTTTTCCATATACAGTAATACACAAAAACATTAAAAATCAAACAAAACAACATTAAAACAACAAGATTTTACGGTAAAAAAAACCCCACCTGGCAGCTCTGTTGCTTGAATTTTACCACTAAAAACAGTTGTATGGTTTTTCCATTTATTACATTTTATGTTATATATTAAGATGCTCAGGACCTATGAAGACATTTTTCACAACTCAACCACTTTAACCTTTTATTAAGATTTCCGAGTTCACAATATTGGTCTTCTCATAAATTAATTATTCATTAAAATGTGCAAGAATGTGCCATATTGTATGACCCCATGTTGCAATGGATTAGTTGTTGATCAAATCCTACTAGTCAAACATTACAAGACAGACTACATAACATGTTGAACATTGTTACCTTAAGTCAGTGGTTGTCAAACTTTTTTTGTCATCCCCCACTTTGGACAAGGGGGAGTTTTCAAGCCCCACCTGCCCCCATCGCCCCAACAGCACGCTAATGCCAAGCTTAACATTTTCTAATTTATTGAATATCAAGTAACATCAAGTTGTATACATTCAATAATAAATAAAATAATTGTGCAGCTGTGGTACAACTTGCATCAAGTTCAATAATAAATGAAATAACTTGCATCAAGTTCAATAATAAATAAAACAAAAGTGTTATAACTTGCATCAAGTTCAATAATAAATAAAATAACTTGCATCAAGTTAAATAATAAATAAAACAAGTGTTATAACTTGCATCAAGTTCAATAATAAATCCAAAAAAGTGTTATAACTTGCATCAAGTTCAATAATAAATCCAAAAAAGTGTTATAACTTGCATCAAGTTCAATAATAAATCAAATAAAAGTGTTATAACTTGCATCAAGTTCAATAATAAATAAAACAAAAGTGTTATAACTTGCATCAAGTACAATAATAAATAAAATAACTTGCATCAAGTTCAATAATAAATCAAAACAAGTGTTATAACTTGCATCAACTTCAATAATAAATAAAACAAAAGTGTTATAACTTGCATCAAGTTCAATAATAAATCAAAACAAGTGTTATAACTTGCATCAAGTTCAATAATAAATAAAACAAAAGTGTTATAACTTGCATCAAGTTCAATAATAAATAAAATAACTTGCATCAAGTTCAATAACAAATAAAACAAGTGTTATAACTTGCATCAAGTTCAATAATAAATAACTTGCATCAAGTTCAATAATAAATAAAACAAGTGTTATAACTTGCATCAAGTTCAATAATAAATAAAACAAGTGTTATAACTTGCATCAAGTTCAATAATAAATAAAATAACTTGCATCAAGTTCAATAACAAATAAAACAAGTGTTATAACTTGCATCAAGTTCAATAATAAATAACTTGCATCAAGTTCAATAATAAATAAAACAAGTGTTATAACTTGCATCAAGTTCAATAATAAATCAAAACAAGTGTTATAACTTGCATCAAGTTAAATAATAAATCAAAACAAGTGTTATAACTTGCATCAAGTTCAATAATAAATCAAAACAAGTGTTATAACTTGCATCAAGTTCAATAATAAATAAAATAACTTGCATCAAGTTCAATAATAAATAAAACAAGTGTTATAACTTGCATCAAGTTCAATAATAAATAAAACAAGTGTTATAACTTGCATCAAGTTCAATAATAAATCAAATAAGTGTTATAACTTGCATCAAGTTCAATAATAAATAAAACAAGTGTTATAACTTGCATCAAGTTCAATAATAAATCAAATAAAAGTGTTATAACTTGCATCAAGTTCAATAATAAATCAAATAACTTGCATCAAGTTCAATAATAAATCAAAATAAAATTGCCACTTTGCAATCTTTGCAAAAAAAAAAAAGGAGGAGCTGTCACGCCAATTTTCTTCCCATCACAAAAACCTTCCTAACCCCCATTTACTTCCGGGGTCATTTCCGCTTACGTCAGTTCCTCTTACGTCATTGCCAGCGATCGATAAATCCAAATCTCCTGAAAATGGTGGTGTCACTGGATGATATTCGTCTTTATCTGTCCCAGGGGACTTATGTCAAACACCAGCAGGCTTCACAACATTTCAAGCGGAGTGTTAGGGCCGCTGCTGCGAACTTCTGTCTTCGCGGTAACGTGCAAAAAATATTAATTAATATATAATACTGTTAAATGTCTGTACTACTTTAAATCAACATTATTGTTGAAACCATTTCACTAATATTAATTAATATATAATACTGTTAAATGTCTGTACTTTAAATCAACATTATTGTTGAAACATTTCAGTAATATTAATTAATATATAATGTTAAATGTCTGTACTTTAAATCAACATTATTGTTGATAATTCAGACGTTTTGTTAACGCTGTATTATAAAAAAGAGTCAAACGAAGTGCTATCGATCTCTGTCAATGACGTAAGAGGAACTGACGTAAGCGGAAATGACCCCGGAAGTAAATGGGCGTTAGGAAGGTTTTTGTGATGGGAAGAAAATTGGCGTGACAGAGCTATATGCATTTGGCAAGTGAACATGAGTTTTACATTACTCCAGCATTAGTGGCTGCAATGAGCCTGTTTTGCACTGCACAGCTTTTCAAATGGGGGTTGCAGGCTTGACACTGCCACTGTTAAAACCTCATTGAGTTCGGGGCTGAGCTGCCTTGACGCGAGTGTTTCCCGGTGAATGACACATTGTGTCCAATGCGCATTTGGCGCAACCCTCTTTATTAGAACCTGCAGCCCGTTTCTTTACCCAGCCATGGTGAGTGCGCCATCAGAGAAAAAACCCACACAGTTTTCCCATTTAAGGTCGTGTTCTTTGAGGAAACTGTCCATTATCTTGAACAGCTCATCAGTAGTGGCTCTATTTTTTATGTATTTGCAAAACAGCAAATCCTCGCACAGTGACTCGCCATTCACAAAGCTTCCGCTTAGCCCCGCCCCCATTAGTTACTGTTGCTATGTCTGTTAAACTTGCGCTCCTACCTAGAAATTTAAAACCTACAGGAAAAATAAGTAATTTACATTTATTTATATAGCGGATTTCACAGACAGAATCACAAAGTGATTTACAGTGTGTATAGAAAATGAAAGCATAGTAAAAAAAAAATCTAAAAATATAATAAAAAAAATAAAAAAATTAAAGTGAAATTTCCTCCCGTTCCTCACGCCCCACCTGTCATGTCTCTATTCCCCACCAGTGGGGCACGCCCCACACTTTGAGAAACGCTGCCTTCAGTGAACCCTAAGGTTTGCCTTTTTTTTTTTACTCTTATGACTTTCAAAAATGTATCATTAAATAAATTACTACAATTATGGATCTGTATGACATTATACAGGTATATTCTTTAAAACATATTTTTCATCAGGGCTTGACTGGAATAAAGTAAATCCCCGCATATTATTTACCCCATCAAGTCATAAAAATGGGGTCCCACAGTACATTTTTGGGGTCCCACTTTTTTGTAACCGTTTTGAAAACAAATGATAAATGTATGCATTATCCTGTTGTATCTCACATTCTATATTGTGTTTTGGAAAAAGGTTGTCATAAATGTTACTTCATTCATTAAAAAAATAATACAAATGTACATTTTTTTCTGCATATACACTGTATATATTTGCGATTAATGTAAAAAATAAATCATAAAATACTGTTTTTTTCCACACAAAACATCTCTTTTACCTTAAATTGGTAATATTTCATAAATATGTGATCGTTTTAAACCAGTGGTTCTCAAACTTTTTTGAGAAAACACATAATGACCTACAGTACATTAAAATACAGTAGCGTACTACGCCCAAATATTCATTAAAACAAAGCAGAGGTTTTATTTACAAGTATAATTAATAGTTTTGGCCACTGGTACAATACACACAGTTTGAACAGTAACACTGTAACACACTGTACTTTAGTTCTTTGGCGTACCACTAGATAGAGCCCGCGTATCACAGTTTGAGAATCTCTGATCTAAACAAGCCTAAAGTATGCAATAACTAAAAAGAAAAAAACTATTATCTCCTACTCTTTTAAATCCTTTGGTTTTAGCCCCCAAAGTCCAGGCAATTATTTTCCAAGTTTGTAAATATGAACAACAACAACAACAACGAAAAGTTGTCGCGTACTGTCCGGCGGGCCGGATTGGAAATCATAACGGGCCGCATTTTGCCCAAGTCTGTCCTAAAAGTTTACTCAGCACTTATTTTTTATCGTTGTTTCAGCTAGTTTAGCGGTTAGCTCAGGTTTAGCTTCATCCTCCAGTGATACTCTACATGATAATGATACTTAAGATAGAAATGCAGTTTTATTCGCCATAATTGAGGTGAATATTATTGATTTAGGGGAGCGGCTTTACACTGCGTACGGAGATTAGCTGCAAGCCGCCTAATAAATAGTAGATACAGTATCAGCCAGAACGTATCGGCGTTTGGCATTAATTGGCAATGGTGATCACAGACTATGTCAACCAATGAGTAATGGTCATCCAGGTCCCGTGGCCAAGGATGAAGTGCTGGCTGTCCAGAGTCGGGACCCGGGGTGGACCACTCGCCTGTGCATCGGTTGGGGACATCTCTGTGCTGCTGACCCGTCTCCGCTCGGGATGGTCTCCTGCTGGCCCCACTATGGACTGGACTCTTACTATTATGTTAGATCCACTATGGACTGGACTCTCACACTATTATGTTAGATCCACTATGGACTGGACTCTCACTATTATGTTAGATCCACTATGGACTGGACTCTCACACTATTATGTTAGATCCACTATGGACTGGACTCTCACACTATTATGTTAGATCCACTATGGACTGGACTCACACTATTATGTTAGATCCACTATGGACTGGACTCTCACTATTATGTTAGATCCACTATGGAGTGGACACTCACTATTATGTTAGATCCACTATGGACTGGACTCTCACTATTATGTTAGATCCACTATGGACTGGACTCTCACACTATTATGTTAGATCCACTATGGACTGGACTCTCACACTATTATGTTAGATCCACTATGGACTGGACTCACACTATTATGTTAGATCCACTATGGACTGGACTCTCACTATTATGTTAGATCCACTATGGAGTGGACACTCACTATTATGTTAGATCCACTATGGACTGGACTCTCACTATTATGTTAGATCCACTATGGACTGGACTCTCACACTATTATGTTAGATCCACTATGGACTGGACTCTCACACTATTATGTTAGATCCACTATGGACTGGACTCTCACTATTATGTTAGATCCACTATGGACTGGACTTTCACAATATTATGTTAGATCCACTATGGACTGGACTCTCACTATTATGTTAGATCCACTATGGACTGGACTCTCACACTATTATGTTAGATCCACTATGGACTGGACTCTCACACTATTATGTTAGATCCACTATGGACTGGACTCACACTATTATGTTAGATCCACTATGGACTGGACTCTCACTATTATGTTAGATCCACTATGGAGTGGACACTCACTATTATGTTAGATCCACTATGGACTGGACTCTCACTATTATGTTAGATCCACTATGGACTGGACTTTCACAATATTATGCTAGACCCACTCGACGTCCATTGCATCCGGTCTCCCCTAGAGGGGGTGGAGGGGGGGTCACCCACATATGCGGTCCTCTCCAAGGTTTCTCATAGTCATTCACATTGACATCCCACTGGGTTGTGAGTTTTTCCTTGCCCTTATGTGGGCTCTGAACCGAGGATGTCGTTGTGGCTTGTGCAGCCCTTTGAGACACTTGTGATTTAGGGCTATATAAATAAACATTGATTGATTAAAATTGAGCCATTAATATGGCTGAAGGAACAAACAGACAACTTGTAAAAAGAGATAAATACTTTGAACTACTGAGAACAATTAAGAGTTACTCGGTCGGCCATTTCAATCGAAGTTTACCTGAGAGACTGAGGCACAGGTTTTTGTGGAGGGAGAGCGACAGTTGGCGGCAAAACACGGAGGACGCCATGGCAGGGATCAGAGAGGCAGCCCTCGTCTCTTCTCACCAAGCGGGTCACCTGAAGCACAGAGGGAGGGGGAGGGGGGAGATTTGTTTATACTGTATGGTGTACCGCGACCCCGAAAAGGGACAAGCGGTAGAGAATGGATGGATGGATGGTGTACTTGCAGCCGCCAATGAGGTAGACTCACATTGCCTAACAAGACCAAAGTCAGTAACTTCGTCAAACCGATGCAATTACCAGGACTAGATTATTATCATTAGTAAAGGTCTGCCTTCAAAGGAAGGACAGTCCTTGGGGAAAGTCTGATCAAAATGAATAGACTGAAAATAATCCATCGAGTCAAAACATTGGCCGTTCAATCGCGTGATAAAGACAAGTCATGACGGTGTTTTCATTAAAAAGCTTATGATGAGCAAACCTTTAAAAAAAATGTAGTCGTTCAGAAATTAGTTTGCATGTTAGTGGGAATAAACAAAACATTTCAGTTTTTTCCCCCACATAGTTTTCTTATACAAAAAATATATTTTAAAAAAGGGGAAATACCCCATACACTGCAAAAAGTCAGTGTTCAAAAACAAGAAAAAAAAATACAAAAAGTTAGGGGGATTTTACTTGAACTAAGCAAAATTATCTGCCAATAGAACAAGAAAATTTGGCTTGTCAAGACTTTCCAAAACAAGAAAAATTAGCTAACCTCAATGAACCCAAAAATACCTTAAAATAAGTATATTCTCACTAATAGCAAGTGCACTTTTCTTGGTAGAAAAAAAAGACCTTTTTGCTCAATATGTTGAAAAATATTCTTAAATTAAGTAGCGCTCGGCATTACATTTCTTGCATTTTCCCATCGATAACATGACATCATCATGCCAAGTGCGTGCTCTTTCAGTCAATTAGTGCGCAAGGAATATATATATATGTATATATACACTACCGTTCAAAAGTTTGGGGTCAACCAAACAATTTTGTGGAATAGCCTTCATTTTTAAGAACAAGAATAGACTGTCGAGTTTCAGATGAAAGTTCTCTTTTTCTGGCCATTTTGAGCATTTAATTGACCCCACAAATGTGATGCTCCAGAAACTCAATCTGCTCAAAGGAAGGTCAGTTTTGTAGCTTCTGTAACGAGCTAAACTGTTTTCAGATGTGTGAACATGATTGCACAAGGGTTTTCTAATCATCAATTAGCCTTCTGAGCCAATGAGCAAACACTTTGTACCATTAGAACACTGGAGTGATAGTTGCTGGAAATGGGCCTCTATACACCTATGTAGATATTGCACCAAAAACCAGACATTTGCAGCTAGAATAGTCATTTACCACATTAGCAATGTATAGAGTGTATTTCTTTAAAGTTAAGACTAGTTTAAAGTTATCTTCATTGAAAAGTACAGTGCTTTTCCTTCAAAAATAAGGACATTTCAATGTGACCCCAAACTTTTGAACGGTAGTGTATATGTATATAATTTATATATAAATTCTTCAAAATTACAATTAAAAAAAATTTGGTCGGGGGCCGGGCTGTAAATATATATATATATATATATATATATATATATATATATATATATATATATATATATATACATATATATATATATATATATATATATATATGTATATATATATATATATATATATATATATATATATATATATATATATATATATATATATATATATATATATATATATATATATACATATATATATATATATATATATATACATATATATATATATATATATATATATATATATATATATATATATACATATATATATATATATATATATATATATATATATATATATACATATATATATATATATATATATATACATATATATATATATATATATATATATATATATATATATATATATATATATATATATATATATACATATATATATATATATATATATATATATACATATATATATATATATATATATATATATATATATATATATATATATATATATATATATATATATATATATATATACCAAAAAATTTTTTATTGTAATTTTGAAGAATTTATCTATTTCTGTTCAAAATTGTTAAATGTTTAAATATTAACTGTCAGTTTGCTATATTGTGCCAACTGTACTACTATATGAGTACATATGTTCTATTGTTTCATTGAAAATAAAACAGCAAAGTCCATTTGGCTGTCATCTGTTTTAATTATGAGACACAATTGTGTCAAAGTCATGATTTTTTTTTTCATGCTTGAAATAAAAAATTATTACTTTAAAAAAAAGCAGTTTTATACTTGAGTGTTGATGACACAGCTTTGCAACAGTTGATATTCTAGTTTCAAGCATGTTTTACTCAATATAGGTCATCAAATCTCAGCAACAAGCTGTAATATCTTACGGAGATCATTTAAGACCAAAACACTTAAAACAAGTAAAACACTCTAACATAAAATCTGCTTAGTGAGAAGAATTATCTTATCAGACATTCCCTGTGATTTCAGCCTGTAAGACATGGCGCACCTACTAACGTGATGCAGGTGTGTTTTGGTCGACCAGGAAAAAAAATGACAAAATCGAAAGAAGGTAAAAGTAGGTGAGAAGTTAAGCCTCTCTCGTTTCTGTACTTAGAAAAAATCTCAGCAAAAAAAAAAAAAGATCCCATTCAAATGCTTTGGATTTGGATGAGATTTTTTTCCAAGTACGTGATCGAAAGAGGGTAAAGAAGGTAGAAGTTTACCTTCTCTCGTTTTTGTACTTAGAAAAAAATCCAGACTTTTTCTCCTTTTTTTTTTTTCTAAGTACAGAAACGAAAGAGGGTAAAAGGAGGTGTTTTTTGGCCTCTCTCGTTTTTGTACTTGCGGGGCTTGCGCTGCCGGCGGCGGGACTTGTGGCACTCAAACCCGGGTAGGTGTTTTGAACATTTTCGGGACTTTTTCAGACTTTTCCAACTTTTCTCCACCACTTCCCGTGTGACTTTGCTGGGTGCATTTTGGACATGTTGGGCATCCCTGGACTCACTTGTGGCACTCGAACCTGGGTGTGATTTTTGAACCTTTTCGGGACTTTTTCAGACTTTTCCAACTTTTCTCCACCACTTCCCGTGTGACTTTGCTGGGTGCGTTTTTGGACATGTTGGGCATCCCTGGACCCGCGCAGCCACCTTTTTCTTATACTTCTATTTGAAGTTGTATTTACTGCCACTAGTGGTAGAAAAGTGTATTGCATCTAAGTACCGCTGATGAGAAACCGATTTATAGAGGCCGAAAACCAGACAATGAGCCCCGGCTCTACGGTTAAAATAAACACTGGTCTACTGCGCTAATGCCTCTGTGTCAAAGTCGAGGCCCGCATTTTTTCTCCTCTGTTGACAGCAGTGTTGGCGCTAGGAATTTTCAAAATGGGGTCCCACAGTACATTTTTGGGGTCCCACTTTTTTGTAACCGTTTTGAAAACAAATGATAAATGTATGCATTATCCTGTTGTATCTCACATTCTATATTGTGTTTTGGAAAAAGGTTGTCATTAGGGATGTCCGATAATATCGGACTGCCGATATTATCGGCCGATAAATGCTTTAAAATGTAATATCGGAAATGATCGGTATCGGTTTAAAAATTATCGGTATCGGTTTCAAAAAGTACAATTTGTGACTTTTTAAAACTCCGCTGTGTACACGGATGTAGGGAGAAGTACAGAGCGCCAATAAACCTTAAAGGCACTGCCTTTGCGTGCTGGCCCAGTCACATAATATCTACAGCTTTTCACACACACAAGTGAATGCAAGGCATACTTGGTCAACAGCCATACAGGTCACACTGAGGGTGTCCGTATAAACAACTTTAACACTGTTACAAATATGCGCCACACTGTGAACCCACACCAAACAAGAATGACAAACACATTTCGGGAGAACATCCGCACCGTAACACAACATAAACACAACAGAACAAATACCCAGAACCCCTTGCAGCACTAACCCTTCCGGGACGCTACAATATACACCCCCGCCACCCCCTACCCCCCACCTCCCGAATTCGGAGGTCTCAAGGTTGGCAAGTATTCTCTAGTGAACTCTGGACTGAAGCTGTGTGCCTTCATTGTTTTTGTAGCGGTTTTTTTACACCCCCCCGCTAACCCCTAGCCCCCCACCCCCCCGACCACCGCAACCTCCTCATGCTCTCTCAGGGAGAGCATGTCCCAAACAAATCTTTCTGTGTAAATAACTAATTTTACAACATATGTGGTGCAGATAATATATGGAAAAATATTTTTTTCTTTTTAATTTTAGTGGGTGCGGCTTATATGCTGGTGCGCTTTATAGTCCAGAAAATACGGTAAATGCATATTTGTTCAGCTCTATCCTATTCCATTTTGACTGTACTTGAATCAGAGGGTATAATGCATATATTAAACTGGAAAAATAGTCATTACTTATATAATTCATATTTAAAATGCTGTTTTGCACTGCTCTTTTTGCACCGGAAGGCTAAAGACTGACTGGATGAATTCTATCCTATTCCATTTTGACTGTACTTGAATCAGAGGGTATAATGCATATATTAAACTAGAAAATAGTCATGACTTATATAATTCATACTTAAAATGCTGTTTTTAACTGCTGTTTTTGCACCGGAAGGCTAAAACCCGAATCCTCTCCTATTCCATTCACTGCAAAAACTGAAATCTAAGTAAGATGAAATATCTCAAATAAGGGTGATATTTGCTTATTTTCTGTCTGATAAGATAATTCTTCTCACTTTGCAGATTTTATGTTAGAGTGTTTTACTTGTTTTAAGTGTTTTGGTCCTAAATGACCTCAGTAAGATATTACAGCTTGTTGCTGAGATTTGTTCACTTATATTGAGTAAATATGCATGAAACTAGAATATCAACTGTTGCAAAGCTGTGTCATCAACACTCACAAGTATAAAACTACTTTTCTAAAGTTATCATTTCTTACTTCAAGCATGAAAAAAAATAAATCATGATGCCGAGCGCATATCATTACGTCAAGATAATGGCACTAGCATTTACTTAATTTAAGAATATTTTTCAACATATTGAGCAAAAAGGTCTCTTTTTTTTTCTACCAAGAAAAGTGCACTTGTTATTAGTGAGAATATACTTATTATAAGGTATTTTTAGGTTCATTCAGGTTAGCTAATTTTACTTGTTTTGGAAATTCTTGACAAGCCAAATTTTCTTGTTTTATTGGCAGATAATTTTGCTTAGTTCAAATAAAATACCCCTAATTTTTTTATTATTTTTGAACACTGACTTTTTGCAGTGTTTTGACTGTACTTGAATGTACACTAGACCGTATTTATATTATTCACATGTAAAAAAATGCTACTTGCACTGCTGTCTTTTTGCACCAGAAAAATAGTGATAGGATAATTCTATTCGATTCCATAGCCTTATTTATATTATTCACATGTATAATGCTATTTGCACCTGCTGGGTTTTTTTAAATGTTTTTGCACCGGAAGAAAAGTGAGGGGACAATTTGAGTGTACGCTATTCCATATCTTTATTTCTTTACTCTCCTTGATATGTGAATACCTCAGTGTTTATTGTTGTGAGCGAACTGTGGTGCTGAATTTCCCCCAGGGATCAATTAAGTACTTTCTATTCTATTCTAATTAAAGACAAAAGGTTTAAACCAGGCCGAGGCATTTGAGGACCACCAATCCAGATACAATTGTGTGAATGTGTTTCATTGTAAATGCGAGTGTGACATAGTCGCACGCGCTTGTTTATGTTTCTGAGCACCGCGCGGATCTTCGAGAAGTCGTCGGTACTGCGTCAGGGAGAGAAAAAAATACGGATATAAGAAAATTATTCTTATGTAATACTGGCCAGAGAATGGAGAACATTTAACCTTTCTGCTTTTGACAAAGTGGAGACCCTTGGTCATTGCACACACACACACACACACACATATGCAGGCACACAGCCGGTTACTTGGCAACCCCTCATGAGCAGGATGAAACTGGTTCGGAGAGAGTTACACAAGACTGCATCTCCACAAGGGGGGGGGGGCACAGCAAGTCGGAACTGGGAGAAGCAGGAGTCGCAAAAGACCAGAAGAGACATCGGTACTGATGAACACAATATTGGAACCGGCAGTCCTAAAGTCAGGGTGGATTTTGGTTCCATGTTGAAAAAGGTAAAAAATTGGGCTGTTATTGTTAAAATGAGGCACTTACACTGCAAAAAGTCAGTGTTCAAAAACAAGAAGGAAAAAAAAAAAGAGGGGTATTTTATTTGAACTAAGCACAATTATCTGCCAATAGAACAAGAAAATTTGGCTTGTCAAGACTTTCCAAAACAAGTAAAATTAGTTAACCTCAATGAACCCAAAAATACCTTAAAATAAGTATATTCTCACTAATAACAAGTGCACTTTTCTTGGTAGGAAAAAAAAATGAGACCTTTTTGCTCAATATGTTGAAAAATATTCTTAAATGAAGTAAATGCTAGTGCCATTATCTTGACATAATGATATTACATTTCTTGAAACCAGCAAACTTATACTAAAAACTAATTTATTGTTCTTAATGGAAAGGCAACAAGGGAAGCGCTTGTTACTCTCGGGGTCTCCTAGCCCAGTGTTTTTCAACCACTGTGCCGCGGCACACTAGTGTGCCGTGAGATACAGTCTGGTGTGCCGTAGGAGATAATCTAAATTCACATATTTGGGTTAAAAATATTGTTTGCAAACTAGTAATTATAGTCTGCAAATGATGTGTTGTTGTTGAGTGTCGGTGCTGTCTAGACCTCGGCAGAGTAACCGTGTAATACTCTTCCATATCAGTAGGTGGCAGCCGGTAGCTAATTGCTTTGTAGATGTCGGAAACAGCGGGAGGCAGTGTGCAGGTAAAAAGGTGTCTAATATTTAACAAAAAATAAACAAAAGGTGAGTGCCCCTCAGAAAAGGCATTGAAGCTTAGGGAGGACTATGCAGAACGAAACTAAAACTGAACTGGCTACAAAGTAAACAAAAACAGAATGCTGGACGACAGCAAAGACTTACTGCGGAGCAAAGACGGCGTCCACAAAGTACATCCGAACATGACATGACAATCAACAATGTCCCCACGAAGAAGGATAAAAACAACTGAACTATTCTTGATTGCTAAAACAAAGTAGATGCGGGGAATATCGCTCAAAGGAAGACTTGAAACTGCTACAGGAAAATACCAAAAAAAAGAGGAAAAGCCACCAAAATAGGAGCGCAAGACAAGAACTAAAACACTACACACAAGAAAACAGCAAAAAACTCCAAATAAGTCAGGAGGAGATGTGACAGGTGGTGACAGTACACCTACTTTGAGACAAGAGCTATAGTGATGCATGCTTGGTTATGCTTTAAAGTCATATCCAACAATTGCGACAACGACTTTTTACTGTCAACTGAGTTTCGTTTTTTAGTGATTTCTGCTGGTGGTGTGCCTCCAGATTTTTTCAACGCAGAAAATGTGCCTTGGCTCAAAAATGTTTGAAAAACACTGTCTTGCCGCTCAGGCAAATCATATGGTCTAAAAAGGCATTTTTCCATGGATAACATGACATCATCGCGCCAAGTACCTGCTCTTTCAGTCAATTAGTGCGCATATATACAGCCCGGCCCCCGGCCAAAAAATGTTTGTCATTTTGAAGAATTTATCTGAATGTGCATGAACTATTTCTGTTCAAAATAGTTTGAAATGTGAAATGTTTAAATATTAACTGTCAGTTTACTGTACTGTGCCAACTGTACTACTATATGAGTACCTATTTTCTATTGTTTCATTGAAAATAAAACAGCAAAGTCCATTTGGCTGTCATCTGTTTTAATTATGGGACACAATTGTGTCAAAGTCATGATTTTTTTTTCATGCTTGAAATAAGAAATGATTACTTTAAAAAAGTAGTTTTATACTTGTGAGTGTTGATGACACAGCTTTGCAACAGTTGATATTCTAGTTTCAAGCATGTTTTACTCAATATAGGTCATCAAATCTCAGCAACAAGCTGTAATATCTTACTGAGATCATTTAGGAGCAAAACACTTAAAACAAGTAAAACACTCTAACATGAAATCTGCTTAGTGAGAAGAATTATCTTATCAGACAGAAAATAAGCAAATATCACCCTTATTTGAAATATTCAATTTTACTTAGATTTCAGTTTTTGCAGTGTAGGTCAAAAGTTCATGGCAAAAAGACTTTGGACTCGGGCAAACAGGTTGTTTTTAATGCGTTGACTGACTTACTGTCATAACGCGACTCATGGACCGAGGCAAAGTGCTGGTGGGAAAATTCACCGCCGGACTCGGCAGCGACTGCACAGTAATTAAGTGTCACACCTCGCTTGATTAAATCTAATCTGACCGCAGTTTCGCAGGGGAAATGTTACGGCACCGAGCTCCGCTGCACCGTGACCTAAATGTTTGTGTTTGGCCGACATGAATGGATTCATATATGACCGTTCGGAATAACACACATCTGTGCGTTGAAAAACTAATCACATTATGACTCACAATTACTGCCATTTACCACCTCGACGTGAGCGTTTAGCCTTGTTGACTTCATCCAATAAAACAGCAGCCGGCCAATGCAGTTGGTGTATGGCTCGTTTTGCATTTGTTTGAACAAGACAGTTTAATGATTACTTGCTTAGTTTAGCACTACAATGTATGTTTATTCTAGGAACTGTCCGCAACCACACAGCTTAACCATTAGAACCCAGACCCATTTCGGTTTAAAGGAAAAGAAACGCACATATATATATATATATATATATATATATATATATATATATATATATATATATATATATATATATATATATATATATATATATATATATATATATATATATACATATATACATATACACTACCGTTCAAAAGTTTGGGGTCACATTGAAATGTCCTTATTTTTGAAGGAAAAGCACTGTACTTTTCAATGAAGATAACTTTAAACTACCGTAATTTCCGGACTATAAGCCGCTACTTTTCCCCCTCGTTCTGGTCCCTGCGGCTTATACAAGGGTGCGGCTTATTTACGGCCTGTTCTTCTCCGACACCGATGAAGAGGATTTCGGTGGTTTTAGTACGCAGGAGGAAGACGATGACACAATGATTAAAGACTGACTTTTCATAGGCTGGTTATTTTGATAACGTACAGGCGAGCACTTTGTATTACTTTGCACCGTTGTATTATTTGTACTCTGCACGAATGCTGTTCGCCATGTCAAAGAAGTGAAAGTTTGATTGAATGATTGAAAGATTTATTGTTAACAAATGGGACGCTTTGCGTTCCCAAACAGTCATCTCTGTCCCGACAATCCCCTCCGTGGTAGCAGGAACCCCTATATACTACGCTAATTACACATCAAAACCCTGCGGCTTATAGTCGGGTGCGGCTTATATATGGAGCAATCTGTATTTTCCCCTAAATTTAGCTGGTGCAGCTTATAGTCAGGTGCGGCTTATAGTCCGGAAATTACGGTAGTCTTAACTTTAAAGAAATACACTCTATACATTGCTAATGTGGTAAATGACTATTCTAGCTGCAAATGTCTGGTTTTTGGTGCAATATCTACATAGGTGTATAGAGGCCCATTTCCAGCAACTATCACTCCAGTGTTCTAATGGTACAATGTGTTTGCTCATTGGCTCAGAAGGCTAATTGATGATTAGAAAACCCTTGTGCAATCATGTTCACACATCTGAAAACAGTTTAGCTCGTTACAGAAGCTACAAAACTGACATTCCTTTGAGCAGATTGAGTTTCTGGAGCATCACATTTGTGGGGTCAATTAAACGCTCAAAATGGCCAGAAAAAGAGAACTTTCATCTGAAACTCGACAGTCTATTCTTGTTCTTAGAAATGAAGGCTATTCCACAAAATTGTTTGGGTGACCCCAAACTTTTGAACGGTATATATATATATATATATATATATATATATATATATATATATATATATATATATATATATATATATATATATATATATATATATATATATATATATATATATATACACATATATGTAATAACATCTACGGCTTTTGGAGAGTGCACAACTGCACACACAACAAGAAGGAGACGAAGCAGAAGAACGAAGAAGAGGCAGTCATGGCGACGACGAGTGACAGAGAATAGAACGAGGATGGACAATTC
>NC_084758.1:25863193-25873193 GCF_033978785.1 Entelurus aequoreus
GTTCCAAAGGGGTGGAAAGTTTCCGGTAAATTTCCAGAAACTTTCCGGAAATTTACCACGGGAAGTTAAGCTCGGGAAGTTTGGAAATATTGACCGTTTTTTGATTATTCAAAGTTGGACACCGTCCATGGGAATTAATGGGAATATATGGGAATGAATGGGGAATTACAATAATGATATATTATTGAGCACTTGTCTAAATGCTGCTGCATCTTTGTGGCATTTTTGACGTAGCTCTTTGCACAGTATTTGCAAATGTACACAGCCTTTTCCGCCTACATTGGTTGGGGTGAAATGTCTCCACACATCAGATGGTGTACGTGGCTTTATTCTGTTTGCATTTATTTATTCTTGTAAAACACTAATGCAATGTCACACACAGATACAAATAGTTAGATAAACAATTGGAGTAGTCTTTAAAAATATTTTACTGATGGACAAATGAATAGAAATAGGCTAGATGAATAAATGAACACTCAATCAGCATGCTAAATCAAACTATAACCTACATTCTTGTATGACAACAGAATGGCTGGCAGAACAGAAGGCACAGGAAACTACACGTTTTGATTTAGTATTTGCAAAAAAAGGTAAATTCGGATCGCTAACGTCATACTTGCCAACCTTGAGACCTCCAATATCGGGAGGTGTGTGGGGGGGGGGGGGGGGGGGGGGGGGGGGAGGGGGAGGGGGCGTGGTTAAAAGGAAGTGAAGTGAATTATACTTATATAGCGCTTTTCTCTAGTGACTCAAAGCGCTTTACATAGTGAAACCCAATGTCTAAGTTACATTTAAACCAGTGTGGGTGGCACTGGGAACAGGTGGGTAAAGTGTCTTGCCCAAGGACACAACGGCAGTGACTAGGATGGCGGAAGCGGGAATCGAACCTGGAACCCTGAAGTTGCTGGCACGGCCACTCTACCAACCAAGCTATGCCGCCCCAAAAGGATAGTATATTTACAGCTAGAATTCACCAAAAATTAAGTATTTCATATATATATATATATATATATATATATATATATATATATATATATATATATATATATATATATATATATATATATATATATATATATATGTATGAAATACTTGACTTTCAGTGAATTCTAGCTATATATATTTTTTTTTTAAATTTTATTATACATATAAATAAAAGACATACTTGAATTTCAGTGTTCTGCAGGCTATCCAGTAGGTGGCATTGTCTTGTTTAAGAGTGTCACAACATAGCTGTTTATGGCAGACGAACTGCTTTACGGTAGACTAAACGTGACTGCTGTTGTTGTGTGTTGTTACCGCGCTGGGAGGACGTTAGTGAAACTGCCTAACAATAAACCCACATAAGAAACCAAGAACTCTCTCTCCTTGTTGTGCACTCTACTCTCTAAAAGCCGTAGATGTTATGACGTCATTGGGCAGGCAAGCTGCTGGGAAAGCGGACGTGAGAACGGCTGTCCCCACTCAGGTCCGCATTGAGCTGGAGGGGGCGTGGCCTCCAGCTCCGGCTGAATACCGGGAGTTTGTCGGGAGAAAATCTCTGCCGGGAGGTTGTCGGGAGAGGCGCTGAATACCGGGATTCTCCCGCTAAAAACGGGAGGGTTGGCAAGTATGGCTAACGTTGTTAGCATAAATGAATGGGATTTAACATAGAGAAAATTAGCATCACGGCTACCGGAGAAATATTTTCGGTTCATTATGAGACTGTGGTGGTACATAAACATAGCTAGCTAGAGATATTGCCCCCAAAATCATTTAACAAGTACAGGAACAGCTAGCTAGTCTACAGTAACAAGCAATTACACCTCTATTAAACTTAAATACCATAGATCAAATCTATTTACCGCAGTAATATCATCAAAACTTATCCGACTGGATGAAGTCCTTGGGCACTACACTAGTGTGGCCTCAATAGCCCTGCTGTAGTGTGTAGCATGCTGGGAATTATCTGCACATGTGATGGAGGAATGCACAGTGCAGGGTTGAAATTCTACTGAACTTGCATTAAATCAGGTTGTTTTAGCTAATAATCATGCTGCAAGATCTAGCATGTTGCATTCAATGTTTATTCCCATTAATTCCCATGGGAAGTTTCCCACTTTGAATATTTCCGGATTTTTGCAACCCTATTTAGATGTAAATAAGAAATCATAATAATAATAATATGACCCTTTTAAAGGGCGTGCATGTGTTGTTGTAGGGTGGCTAAAACTGGTTCAATATTTATTGTGCGAAGTGAGAAAAAAAAATTCTATTTTATTGTGTTGAATAAGTGCATATTGTTTTTGTTCCGTACTTATTTTTTCATCCTCGCCTGTGTTATTTCTTCACCATTCGTGGCATTCCACCTTTGAAAAGGAGAGCGGGAGACATCCGCTTCACTTTTAATGACTATCACAAATGTTGCAGTAATTCCACTCCGACTAAAAAAAAAAAAAAAAAAAAAAAAGACATAAAAAAAAACTTCCCGCCCCTTCAGCGTGCTCCTAAATTATAGCAATGGAATGGCAGATGTTTTTTTTTTCCTCTCGTCTTAGAGGATCGGAACAATCCCTTCAGTGGACTTGCATCATGGAGGCTCGCAGCCATTCCAGCAGCCAGCAGGTTCTGTGCAAAGATGTGAGTATTTTTTTTTTTTTTTTATTGAACATTTTTATATATTGAATTTTACTTAATAATTTTCTAATTGTTTACACTCTTTAGGTGGGTGTCAGAAAAAAAGCAGTTAATTTCAATGGTTTTCAAATTAAAATGATGCAATCTGAATAATTTAAACAGCATTTCTGTGCCTCACTCAGGCAGTGATTTGAAGTTTTCTCAGAAATTCCAATTTGTCCACAAAATTGTATTTCTCATTGTTTATATCCATCCATCCATTTTCTACCGCTTGTCCCTTTTTGGGGGGTCGTCACACTTTAATTATATCTCCCATGTTGTGGTGTCACTCACTTTTTTATTCTTTCCTTTTTGCTCACAACATATTTGTTATTATTTATTATTTATTTATTATTTAAGTCACCCGTGTTTAATGAGGTTGACATCATAAATACGCTAAAAATTGTATGTTTAATTTTTTTTCTTCTACTTTTTTGGCAACGTAAAAAAAAACGTCTTGTAGAAAGTCTAAGTGTTGTTTTGGTAAAATGTTGGTATACCTTTTGAGTCCTCCAGTTAGAAAATGTCATTTTTAGCGCTGCCTATTTCACACTTTAGAGCTCAACAAAAGACAACATTGACATATTGTACTCCCAGTAGGATTTCTCCTCCCAGCAGGTATTAATGATAACCGCCACCTTTCATAAAATAAAAAAACAACTCTTAAATAACGCCCAAAGTCAATGGACGCCCAACTTGCACATATTGTATACTCATTTTGATTGCTCCTCCCACCAGTTATTAATGTTAATCGACCGACACTTTTTTTTTTACCAGAAACAAACAACTCTAAAAAATGCACAATATCAAATCACCATGGTATGCCTTATCATTCAGTCACTTGCACATACTGTATCATCTCTGTGATTGCTCCTCCCACCAGTTATTAATGGTAACACCATGTGTAACACAAACAAAATACAAAAAAGTCCAAATTCAAAACGCCACTGTGTGCTTGGTTATACACATACACTTGCACAGGTGACTAACTTGCACATATTGTATACTCAACACGATTGCTCCTCCCGCCAGTTGTTTATGATAGTCGCCACCCTTCATAACAGAAACAAACAACTCTAAATAATGCACATAGTGAAATTGCCACAGTGTGCTTGATAACAGAAGGACACACATATAGTATACTCTATGCAGTTGCTCCTCCCGTCAGATATCAATGATAACCGCCACCTTGCGCAACAGAAACACACAACTCTAAGTAATGCACAAAATCAAATTGCCACGGTCTGCTTGATTATACACAAACACTTTTACAGGCGACCAACTTGCACACAGTGTATACTCATCATGACTGCTCCCCCCGCCAGTTGTTAATGATAGTTTCCACCTTTCAGAACAGAAACAAACTGTAAATAGTGCACAAAGTCAAACTGCCATGGCGCGCTTGATCATTCACATATAAAAACATTTGCACATATTTTATTGTATACTCATGACTGCTTCTCCCGCCAGTTAATGATAGTTTCCACCTTTCAGTACAGGAACAAACTGTAAATAATGCACAAAGTCAAACTGCCATGGCGTGCTTGATCATTCACAAACAAAAACATTTGCACATATTGCATATTTCATGCGATTGCTCCTTCCGCCAGTTGTTATCGGTAACCGCCACCTTGCACAACAAACAAACTCTAAATAACGCACAGAGTCATATCGCCAGAGTGTGCTTCACTATATCCAAACATTTGCACAGACGCCCAACTTGAACATGTTATTTACTCAACATGATCACTCATCCCGCCAGGTATTATTAATAACTGCCACTTTGTGTAACAAAAACAACTCCGTAAATCATGCAAAAAGACAAATCGCCAAATCGCACATATTGTATACTCTATGCCATTGCTCCTCCCTCCAGTTATTAATGGTAACGGTCACCATTTTACAGGCGACCAACTTGCACACTCATTGCTAATCCCGTCTGTTGTTAATGATAGTTGCCACCTTACAGAACAAAAACAAACTGTAAATAATGCACAAAGTCTAATTGCCATGGCATGCTTGATTATTCACAAAATAAAACATTTGCACATATTTAATTGTAGACTCATGACTGCCCCTCCCGCCAGTTGTTAATTATAGTTTCCACCTATCAGAACAGGAACAAACTGTAAATAATGCACAAAGTCAAACTGCCATGGCGTGCTTGATTATTCACAAACAAAAACAATTGCGCATACTGCATATTTCATGTGATTGCTCCTTCCGCCAGTTATTATTGGTAACCACCACCTTGCACAACAAACAAACAACTCTAAGTAACGCACAGAGTTATATCGCCAGAGTGTGCTTGACTATCTCCAAACATTTGCACAGACGCCCAACTTGAACATGATATATACTCAACATGATCACTCATCCCGCCAGGTATTACTAATAACAGCCACTATGTGTAACAGAAACAACTCCGTAAATCATGCTAAATGACAAATCGCACATATTGTATACTCTATGCCATTGCTCTTCCCTCCAGTTATTAATGGTAAGGGTCACCATGTGAAATACAAGAACCCAAAATAACACGAAAAGTCAGATCGCCACGGTGTGCTTGATTATACACACATTGTATGCTCATCATGACTGCTCCTGCCGCCAGTTGTTAATGATAGTTTCCACCTTTAAGAACAGAAACAAACTGTAAATAATGCACAAAGTCAAACTGCCATGGCGTGCTTGATTATTCACACACAAAAACATTTGCACATATTTTATTGTATACTCCTGACTGTTTCTCCCGCCAGTTGTTAATGATAGTGTCCACCTTTCAGAACAGGAACAAACTGTAAATAATGCACAAAGTCAAACTGCCATGGCGTGCTTGATCATTCACAAACAAAAACATTTGCACATATTGCATATTTCATGCGATTTCTCCTTCCGCCAGATGTTATTGGTAACCGCCACCTTGCACAACAAACAAACAACTCTAAATAACGCACAGAGTCATATGCCCAGTGTGTGCTTGACTATCTCCAAACATTTGCACAGACGCCCAACTTGAACATGTTATTTACTCAACATGATCACTCATCCCACCAGTTATTAATAATAACAGCCACTATGTGTAACAGAAACAACTCCGTAAATCATGCAACAAGACAAATCGCACATATTGTATACTCTATGCCATTGCTCCTCCCTCCAGTTATTAATGGTAACGGTCACCATGTGAAATACAAGAACCCAAAATAACACGAAAAGTCCGATTGCCACGGTGTGCTTGATTATACACAAACACCAACTTGCACACTCATTGCTAATCCCACGAGTTGTTAATGATAGTTGCCACCTTACAGAACAGAAACAAACTGTAAATAATGCACAAAGTCTAATTGTCATGGCGTGCTTGATTATTCACAAAAAAAAAACATTTGCACATATTTAATTGTAGACTCATGACTGCCCCTCCCGCCAGTTGTTAATAATAGTTTCCACCTATCAGAACAGGAACAAACTGTAAATAATGCACAAAGTCTAATTGTCATGGCGTGCTTGATTATTCACAAAAAAAAACATTTGCACATATTTAATTGTAGACTCATGACTGCCCCTCCCGCCAGTTGTTAATGATAGTTTCCACCTATCAGAACAGGAACAAACTGTAAATAATGCACAAAGTCAAACTGCCATGGCGTGCTTGATTATTCACACACAAAAACATTTGCACATATTTTATTGTATACTCCTGACTGTTTCTCCCGCCAGTTGTTAATGATAGTGTCCACCTTTCAGAACAGGAACAAACTGTAAATAATGCACAAAGTCAAACTGCCATGGCGTGCTTGATTATTCACAAACAAAAACATTTGCGCGTGCTGCATATTTCATGCAATTGCTCCTTCCGCCAGTTATTATTGGTAACCACCACCTTGCACAACAAACAAACAACTCTAAATAAAGCACAGAGTCAAAATCCCAAGAGTGTGCCTGACTATCTGCAAACATTTGCACAGACGCCCAACTCGAACATGGTATATACTCAACATGATTGCTCTTCTCGCCAGTTATTATTAACAATAATTGCCATTTTGTGTAATAGAAACAACTCTGTAAATCATGCAAAAAGACAAATCGCACATATTGTATACTGTATGCCATTGCTCCTCCCTCCAGTTATTAATGGTAACGGTCACCATGTGAAATACCAACAACTTAAAATAACACAAAAAGTCAGATCGCCACGGTGTGCTTGATTATACACAAACACTTTTACAGGCGACCCACTTGCACACATTGTATACTCATCATGACTGCTCCTCCCGCCAGTTGTTAATGATAGTTTCCACCTTTCAGAACAGGAACAAACTGTAAATAATGCACAAAGTCAAACTGCCATGGCGTGCTTGATTATTCACAAACAAAAACATTTGCGCATATTGCATATTTCATGCGATTGCTCCTTCCGCCAGTTAATATTGGTAACCGCCAACTTGCATAACAAACTCTAAAAAACGCACAGAGTTATATCGCCAGAGTGTGCTTGACTATCTCCAAACATTTGCACAGACGCCCAACTTGAACATGTTATATAATCAACATGATTGCTCTTCTCGCCAGTTATTAATAATAACAGCCACTATGTGTAACAGAAACAACTCGGTAAATCATGCAAAAAGATAAATCGCACATATTGTATACTCTATGCCATTGCTCCTCCCTCCAGTTATTAATGGTAAGGGTCACCATGTGAAATACAAGAACCCAAAATAACACAACAAGTCAGATCGCCACGGTGTGCTTGATTATACACAAACACTTTTACAGGCGACCAACTTGCACACTCATTGCGCCTCCCGCCAGTTGTTAATGATAGTTTCCACCTTTCAGAACAGAAACAAACTTTAAATAATGCACAGTCTAATTGCCATGGTGTGCTTGATTATTCACAAAAAAAAACATTTGCACATATTTAATTGTAGACTCATGACTGCTCCTCCCGCCAGTTGTTAATGATAGTTTCCACCTATCAGAACAGGAACAAACTGTAAATAATGCACAAAGTCAAACTGCCATGGCGTGCTTGATTATTCACAAACAAAAACATTTGCACATATTGCATATTTCATGCGAATGCTCCTTCCGCCAGTTATAATTGGTAACCACCACCTTGCACAACAAACAAACAACTCTAAATAAAGCACAGAGTCAAAATCCCCATAGTGTGCTTGACTATCTCCAAACATTTGCACAGACGCCCAACTCGAACATGGTATATACTCAACATGATCACTCTTCTCGCCAGTTATTATTAGCTGCTACTTTGTGTAACAGAAACAACTCCAAATAATGCAAAAGGTGAGTGCTTGATTTTCCAAACGCTTGCACCTATTGTATACTACTATACTCTATGCATTGCCTCCTCATTCCAGTTATTAATGGTGACAGTCACCATGTGTAACACAAGCAAAACAATTGTAAACAACAAAGTCAAATCGCCACAGAGTGGTTGAGTAGCCACAAACACTTTGGACTTGTTGCACAGCGAATGTGGACTGTGGCTTTGACTTAATGCAAGGTTCATGGTCTATTCAGATGTATGTACAGGTGTGCGTCACGGTGTGATAAACCTCTTGCATGCTGCTTCTGTTGTTTTCCTGGGGAAGAGTTTACTCTTTGCCCGCTAACAGCAGGAGGCTGCAGGCGCTCTTCTGCTCTAAAGCTCTGGAGGCATTGCCTGGCTGATTCTCAACTCCAAAACCTTTCAGCATTGGCTGGCGGGGGGGCCTCGCGCTCCTTTACACCGCTCAGTAGGTCGCCATCGCTGCCTTTTTGCCTGCCTGTCTCTCTCTTCACCAGCCCACCTTCCTTCCGTCCTTCCTGAGAGCACTCGGGATTGCACACGGCAGACGGTTAAAGTTTCCACTCTGCTTAAGTTGCCAGCGCTTATGCAAGCTGCCACAGGAGAGTCGTACGTTCACTCAGCAGACACGGAGGACACTTTGATGCGCCTCACGTTTTTATGGTCACTGTCACTGACATCGCACATCCTCCCAGAATGCATTAATGGCGAATGCATTCATGGCTCCATACCAAAGTCATGCTGAAGGTCCAAAATTCTCTCCATAATAAATGTGGCTGATCTTTGCCGTCGCCTTTACCCGTCTCTAAAACAATGCGAAGGGAACTGTATGGAACTATAACACATAAAACTTGTGAGGCCGAACACATTTTCCCATAGGAAACCATGGAAAATAAAATCAGAAAAAAATCTACAATTTACCAGTAATTTTCTTAACATTTTAGCTAGTGCTGTCAAACAATTTTGTAAATCCAATTAATCACAATTTTGATTAATTATGAATAATCAATGTAAATGACTTGCTTACTGTAGAGGTTGCCCTCTAGTGGGTTCTTCAGACCACCACACACTGCCAGGAATTCAGGGTATAACACTGTTTTATTTCGTTCTCACGAGGTGCGAGCCTTTTGCTGCCCAGCAGCACCTCCAACTCCAACTACTCGTCTCATCACGGCTGCTGCTAATAAAGGCGACGGGTGATTAGATAACAAGGCTCACCTGGGCCATCTACGCACCTGTCGCTGTCTTCGAGGCCGGTCCTGGCAACACCCCGTTCCGCGGCAGGCCCTCCACACTTACATCATTTAAAGTAATTTTAAAAAACCTCAATATTTTTTGCATATCAGATTAATCATACATTTTGAATTTTAAATAATCACGATTAATCTCAGTAAATTGCTTGCGCATTTTAAAGTATCTTAAAAATACCCCTACCATTAGTTTTTGATAAGACTAATCATAATTTTGGATTTTGAATATTCAAGATTAATCTCAGTATATTAATTATATATATATTTATCTGTACAGTAATCTATTTATTTATTTATATATATTTATTTATTTTATATATATATTTATATATTATTTATATATATTTATTTATTTATATATGCACCTTTTTTATCCTGCACTACCATGAGCTTATGTAACAAAATTTCGTTCTTATCTGTGCTGTAAAATTCAAATTTGAATGACAATAAAAAGGAAGTCTAAGTCTAGTCTAAGTCTAAGTCTAATTGTTGACATGATTTAAAGTAACTTAAAAAAGACCCCAATGATTATTTTTAAAATCAGATTGATCATACTTTTGAATTTTGACTAATCACAATTAATCTCAGGGAAATTACTATCTTGCACAAACAATTTAAGGTTACTTGAAAAAATACCCCGTTGATTACTTTTTGGATTAGATTAATCAAACTTTTGAATGTTGATTATGTAGGATTAATCGCAGCATACAACATGCTAGCATAATTTAAAATAACTTTAAAAAAGACCCCAATAATTTTTAAAAATCGAAATAATCAT
>NC_084758.1:25883193-25915693 GCF_033978785.1 Entelurus aequoreus
CCGCAAATCCAGGGGGAGGTGATTTTTTTAAAAATGAGAAAATTCATAATGACTGGTTGGTTTACTACAGGGGTGTCCAAAGTGCGGCCCGGGGGCCATTTGCAGCCCGCAGCTAATTGTTTACCGGCCCGCCACATATTCTGGAAATACTATTGTAAAAATAAAAAAAGAACATTAAAAAAAGTGGAATGAGGTGAAATCTAACGAGAAAAAGTTGCAATGTTGACACAAAAGCTGCCATGCAGGCTGTTTTTTTTTTCTTTTGTCTTTCTTTATTTTTCTTTTTTTGCCATTGCTCAAAAAAAAAAAAATAATGACAAAAAAATCCATGTTATAATGAATTATTTTCAGGGCTCCAATTACTCCAAATATTTCACTTTAAAATGCTTTATGTGGTAAATATTACATATATTGTGTAGTAGCCATATAAAAACATCAAAGTTTTCTATGACAAAAGCGCATAAAACAAACAAAATAATAGTTCCAGCATAAAATGGACAGATACAGTATATCTGGGGCCGTACTTATCAAGCTTCTTAGAGTGCCATTTTACACTTAAGTCCTGAGAATTTGCGAAATTTAGTCCTACTCTCAAACTTAAGAATAAAAGCTTTTTATCAACGTTCTTAAGTCTAAGAATCACTCCTACTCTCCACGATATTTAAGAGACCTTCAGAGGTGTCTTAAGTGGTTAGGAGTTGCCAGCAGGGGATGGCACTGAGGCGAGAGAGACGTGCGCCAACGTTCAGGGAACGGAACAATGTTTTTTTTTTTTTTGATGACGAGCAGCTGATCAAACTGTATCGTTTAGACAGAGCGGATATTATTTTTGTCACAGATTTAATACTTTTCGATTCCTTCTTGATTTCTGCATGTGTCTGCAGTGGGCTAGTATATATAGAGCCACCCACACCAGTTTCAAATTAGTTGCCTAATTAATGAATTGGAAAGAAAATGTTATGACAGTAGCGTATGTGTGTGGCCGTGAGGTGAGTGACGTCAGTGAGTGTGTGGGCGAGAGAAGAGAGGGAGCAGTAGCGTGAGTGCCGGCGGGGACTAGTTTGTTTTGTATTATTTTGTAGTTTATTGTCAAAATATACACTCCCATTGTCCACTTAAATATTTCCAAGATATTTCTTTATTCTTAGACAACGGATTCCCTTCCGTGATTGGTCATTTCTATGGACACAGAAATGACGTCACCTAAAATTCCGTTTACGGCACATAGTAATGTCGTAATTCAGCTCTGAGTGTGACACTTAAGATTCAGTCCTACACTTCGCTGAAAGTGTGAGTAAGACGCTTGATAACTAACTTTTAAGTGCAGCTTTCAGCGAAGAATTTATTTACTCTTAAGTCAACTCTTAGCAGACTTCTTAGGAGTAATTCTAAGAAGCTTGATAAGTACGGCCCCTGAAGTTGATCTCGTAACTTAAGTGTTGAAAGTAAAAGAAAAACCTAATAAAAATGTATCACTTTATGAGTGGGCCACCTTTTGGATCCCAAATATATTTTGTGATTTTTTATGTATCTTTTCACTATGATTACTCAAAAATATGAAAGAATTAAAATCAATGGTGTCCTGCATTATTGATATTTTAGGGCTCTAATTACTAAATACTGCATATTTCAGTTTTACTATAAAAAAAACTAAGTTGTTTTTGACAGAAAAGCCATAAAACATTTTTTTTAATTTGTATTACTTCATATCAACTTGGAGTTGATATAGAGATTTACTGTAAGCATTAATTTAAAAAAAATAATAATCGGACTAATTTTTAACATTTTAATGACTGAGACCCTTTATGGTGCCGGGACCCCTAAAGGTAAAATAAATAAAAAAATCCATATATTTTGTTATGGTTTGAAAATGAAAAATATCAAAATGGCCCCCACACGCTTTAATTTTTCCGTGTGCGGCCCTCAGTGGAAAAAGTTTGGACACCCCTGGTTTACTATGATGAGTCACGATTGGTTAAGGTTAAGGCAAAACATTACGAACAGGCCAGTCAGAGGCAAGATAGGGCAAGTCATCGAACTGGGAAGTTCGGACACAAAAAGAAAATAGAAGAAACCTAGTGTAAATGGCAGAGGGATTCTCTCCCTATGATTTTTATTTTAATGATGAAGACGTCATCCAGCAAACACACAATGCATCTTCGTTTGGATAAAACAACGCCCAAAACATTAATTTTTAGTTGTTTATCTTGTAAGTCCAAATCAAAACTGCTCTCGACATGGAAGACGTGGAACACAAATTTAAGAACACACATTAAGGGGAGTTGACTTCTATTCATTTATTCTTTGTTTTTATTCAGTCATTGGTGTAGCATAATATTGTTTTTAATATTGTTTTTAATATCGTTTTTAATATTGTTTTTAATATTGTTTTTAACATGGCTGTGCAGCACTTTGGAAACATTCTTGTTGTGTAAATGTGCTATATAAATAAAGTGGATTGGATTGGATTCAAAGTTTTACTGCAAATAATAACCATTATTAACTGTTTCCCTAACAACACGAGTCATTTTTTTTGTCAAGATATGGATATATGCTGTTTTTATTAACTGTAGGCAGAGAGAATGATTGACACCAATTTACCAATTATTGACCTGTTTCTTTGCTGCCACAATTTTCTAAAATCATTGGAAAACGGTTCAATAACAGATGGAAGAGTTTCATAAACATAAAATACACGCTGAGAACCAATATGGGTACAGAGCTAATATTTCAACTTTGACGGCTTTAACTCGAAATAGAGGAAATTACCAATGCAATAGATAGTAAACAGTGTGCAGTGGCAGTGTTTATGGATTTAGCAAAAGCATTTCACACAATTAATCATAATATTTTAATTAAAAATTTAGAATGGTATGGCATCAGAGGGTTGGTCTTAGACTGGATTAGAAGCTACTTAACCAACAGGAAGCAATATGTGCAGCTAGGCGAACACTAAATATATCCTGTGGCGTACACCAAAACTGGGAACAAAATTGTTCAATCTTTAGATAAAGGATATTTGTAAAGTTACAAAAGATTTAAAGTTAGAATTATTTGTGGATGATACAACAGTGTTTTGTTCAGGAGAGAACGCACAGAAGCTAATACAAATAATAACAGAAGAAATTAACACATTTAAAAGATGGTTGGACAAAAACAGACTATCTTTGAATCTCAGTAAAACTAAAATAATGCTACTTTGTAAGAGTAGAAAGGAAAGTCAAACAAATACAAAGACGGAGCAAATATTGAAAGGGTAAAATAAATAAAAGATTATTGGTTTAATGATTGACGATAAATTGAACTGGAAATGTCTTTAAAATATACAACCTAAAGTGGCAAGAAACACGTCAAGAATGCATAAAGCTAAATATTTTCAGGACCAAAAATCACTTCATATTCTCTACTGCTCGCTAGTGTTACCATATCTGAGTTATTGTGCAGAAATATGTAGAAATGATTACAAAAGTACATTACATTCACTAAAATAATACATAATGTTGGATATAGAGAATATTCAAACCCTTCATTTATTGAATCAAAATATTGCAATTCAATGCTTTGCTACATTAGCAAACAGCTAAAATGATGTACAAAGCAAACTATAACCTTCTATCCAAGAATGTACAACAATTCTTCTCAACAAAAGAGAAGAAATATAACCTTAGAGGTAAATGTAAGGTAAAACATTTGTATGCACGTACAACACTTAAAACCTTTAGTATATCAGTATGTGGAATTCAAACAATATACTATGATGATCCAATTCAAGAAACTGTTCAAACTCAAAGTGCTTACAAATACCAAGAAGAAAAACCATGATAAACATTCCGAATTTATTGATAATCTTTTTTATCTCACCATATGAAATCCAACTTAACTAATTATTATTATTATGTTTTTAATGTTATTACTTATGGAGTATATTGTGAATAAATTGAGAAAAGTGTTAGCAACTGCAACATAAAGGAAAAGGGGGAGGATTAAATAAGCTCTGCTTCTTCCTACTCTTTTCGAACATGTTGAAAAGAGAAACTGGAAATTGTGTTCCAAATAAACTCAAACATTATAGGGGTGGGCCAAAGAAAAGGCAAACTAAATAAATACATACAGGGGGATGTGGGGACCCCCAGAGGGAGTTGTAAGATGTCCCCAGCTAATAGTAATGGACCCTAATTGGGTACTATATGTACACTCTCAGTGACATTAACATTATTACCTATATAAGAACTTAAATTATAGAAGTTGGGGACAATTTCATGTTGTTTGGCTCTGTTCCACAGTCCAAAAAATATGTTTACCTCAAAAATACTCAGTTTTATTGATTATCATTCATGTAGAAATGGAGTTAGTCAAAGTCTCTTGTGAGACAATTGATGTGTTCCTTTGACCAGGTTATTGTCATTTTGCCACTGGGGTTTCTGTTGAATTAGTCATTCATCCTGTGTTGAAAAGCCAAAATCAGAGTAAATAGTAAGGTGTTTATTTATCATTATTGCCTTTTATTTAATGTTTAAAGTGTGTTTCCCTTCATTTTGTACATGGTACGCAACTTAAAATAAATGTTGAAAAGCCAGACAAAGGGCATGTTTCTTGTTTGTGTTTATTATAATAAACAGTCAAACTGAGCATTGTTTCCTCATTTGGTGGAAAATTGTACATTAAGTTATATATTTCTATAATGTAGCAAGCAATAATCAATCTACATTTAATGGAGAATAACTAGCTTACTACATTTTCCGAGTAACTGCCTGCTGGTGCCCAGAGTCCGGACCAAACATGGTGACACTGCGTTTACGTCGGTGTTGGCGTTAACGCACTTTTTGTGTCTTTTTACGCATTGAAATCAGAAAGGACGCGAAATTCCGGATTACACGCGTCCCCAGGACACAGATTTTTTTTACCGATTATTGCTTTCCGCCTGTGTTTTGTTTTGTTTATATTTGCCGGGTCAAATTATTGATCGACTTCAAAGTAATGCACTTTCCGGTACAATTTCTTAAATTTTGATTCGCCGAAAGTTTTATCCATCACAAATACTGCATTTCCGGTATCAGGACTCCCGCGTGTTATTGTTTTGGTCATGGCGAGCAATAAACCCAAGAAGCGAAGCTTCAATGGCAAGTGGCTTCAGGAGCCACTTTTCAGCAAAGTGGCTCATTTATGACGATGGACAGATGTTTAGCACGCCATGTAAACGGGCTAAGAAAAAGAACACCTTTACGACCGGGTGCACTCATTTTCAAAGATCCAGCCTCACCAGGCACCAAGAAACATCCTCCAATTTGGGTCCCTACAGTTCCGCTCTTTGGTCGGAATGACGAGGCCGTCGATTTTCTTACAACTCTTTATTTATGTTTGCCACAAAGCCAAGCGGACATCCACCATGCTATAAACACTCTCCTAACTTGCCCACTCACTTACATACGTCACTCACCCCACATACCGCCATTCTTAAAGGGGTACACACAGCTTATGGCCATCACCAAGCCAGAGATGAAATGCTAGAGGCATTGAGTGCCACTCTATTAAATAACACTAAAACTAACCTGCAAAATCCTAAATTTGTTGGCATTATTTGCCATGAAAGTGTAGATGTGGCAGTTTTTAAACGAGGCTTGGACCGATTTTTTTTTTCTCACCCCCCATTGTTTACCGGTAGCTCACCTTAGCGATCCTGTTCTGTCTCCCTGTAATGTTTGTCTGATCTTGAATGGGATTGTGCTGAAAATGTTCATTTCCCCTCGGGGATTAATAAAGTATTTCTAATTCTGATTCCTAAGTGCTTGATTTTATACACCGGGACAAGTGATTAGGACAGGGGTTTTTTTAACCTTTTTTGAGCCAAGGCACATTTTTTGCGTTGAGAAAATGCGGAGGCACACCACCAGCAGAAATCATTAAAAAACGAAACTCAGTTGACAGTAAAAAGTCGTCGTCGCAATTGTTGGATATGACTTCAAACCATAACCAACTATGTATCAATATAGCTCTTGTCTCAAAGTAGGTGTACTGTCACCACCTGTCACATCACACCCTGACTTATTTGGACTTTTTTTGCTGTTTTCCTGTGTGTAGTGTTTTAGTTCTCGTGTTGCGCTCCTCTTTTGGTGGCTTTTTCTCTTTTTTTGGTATTTTCCTGTAGCAGTTTCATGTCTTCTTTTGAGCGATATTTCCCGCATCTACTTTGTTTTAGCAGTCAAGAATATTTCAGTTGTTTTTATCCTTCTTTGTGGGGACATTGTTGATTGTCACGTCATGTTCGGATGTACTTTGTGGACTCCGCAGTAAGTCTTTGCTGTCGTCCAGCATTCTGTTTTTGTGTACTTTGTAGCCAGTTCAGTTTTAGTTTTGTTCTGCATAGCCTTCCCTAAGCTTCAATTCCTGGGGGTCATCATTGACGAATACCTCAATTTCAAATGTCACATTAGCCATCTGTTAAACAAATTATCCAAATATGTTGGCCTGTTCTTTCACCTTCGTCATTATCTTCCTCTGTATGCTCTACTTACCCTATATAAAACTCTCTTTGAACCACATCTAAACTACTGTAATGTCATCTGGTGTAACACCTTCCCTACCTACCTTCACAAATTAGAATCCATGCAAAAGAAAATCATACGGGCCCTGTCATGGTCCAAGTTTAATGCCCCCACTCAACATCTATTTCATAATTACCATCTCTCAAGACTGACAGAGTTCAATATTTATCAAAATGCTTGTTTAACCTATCAAGTCATCCACAGGCTGAATCTTAGGCTCTGTAGCTTGGTTCCTATCTACCATCCCCAGCATGCCCACAACACTCGTAACTTAGATCTGATATCAGGTAAACATCGTCTACTGGCTTGTACCGATCGAAGTGTTGTATGCAGGGGACCTAAGATTTGGAACCGGCTTAATGAGAGCCTCAAGATGCGGTATCCATTCTCCAACTTCAAAAAGAAACTGAAAACTTACCTATTAACCACCTATCTCTAATGCCTCATGTGGGGTTGAGTACTGTTGGGTTTTGCATGGTCGAATGAATGTACCGTATTTCCTTGAATAGCCGCAGGGGCGTTAATTAATTTAAAACCTCCTGTCACACCTGCGTTTACCGGAAACCGGCGGGATGGCCGTGCATGCGGTAATTATTTTAAAACCTCTTCTCACTCCGGCGTTTACCAAAAGGAATCCATAAAATTTAGGCGTGCGCTTTGAGTGTGATGTAAGCATACCATCATGAAAAGCACATTTAATTAAAAAAACGTTATTATGGTCTTACCTGTACTTATAAATGGAGTCCATTTGCAGCTCCTTCTGACCAAAAGCATCGATAACTTGTTTATAGAAGTCTTCCTTATTTTCTTTCTTCAGTTTTAAAAGTCTCTCTGTCTCGATGGAGATATTCCTTTAATTATTACATCCTGCTTCGATTGAAAGTCCAGTTTAGAAAACTGTTTTATTTTAGATACCGGTATGTAATCCTTGTTAAAAGGAAGAAAAAAAAATCTCTTGCTGCGTGTGTTCACTTCTTCTGCAGTACCGGAAGTCGCAAGAAGGATCACTAGCGCGGCAGCGCCCTCTACCACCAGGAGGCGGGAGTCATTTAATGACTTATACAGTATTTCACACACGCAGCTACGGTATATTAATAAAACATAGCTGCTTACTGTTCTCTTTAGCATACTGTACCGGTATTCAATAGCTTGGACCTTAAATCCTACTGAAAAGCTCTTTATCTTTTTTCCTTTGTGCGATTGTAAACTACTGAAAGCAGCTTCCTCCATTTTGAAAATGAGGACAGATGCGTCACTCGTGACGTAACGAATTTGACCCGGTGGAAGTTCTAGACATATGCTAAATATTTTGCGAAACGAGTTTGACCCGGCGAAAATTATAGACATGCGATAATAAAATTAATATTTTGCGAAACGAATTTGATCCAGCTTCAATAATAAACCGGCGATAAGGCCAAGCATGCGTTAATTATTTTGAGAAACGACTTTGACCCGGCAGTAATTCTAGACGTGCGAATACTATATTCCCTGCGCCAATTCAAGGAAATACGGTATGTGTGTATGTGTATGCGTGCTTTAATACTATTATCTTGTGTTTATCATATAGCGTTGTTGTTTTTTTTGTTGTTGTTGTGCTTGCTACCATTGTTCATCATTCCATGTATATACTGTCCTCTGGACCCCCTGTCAAAAGCTTCTTCTAGCTTATTTGGGGGACCCTTTCACTTACCAATATCAATACCTTTTCTTAGCGGCACTCACCTTTTGTTTATTTTTGGTTTAAGCATTGGGCAAATTTTTTACCTGCACGCAGCCTCCCGCTGTTTCCGACATCTAGAAAGTAATTAGCTACCGGCTGCCACCTACTGATATGGAAGAGTATTACACGGTTTCTCTGCCGAGCTCTAGACTGCACCGACACTCAACAACAACACATCATTTGTAGGCTACAATTACTGGTTTGCAAAACATATTTTTAACCCAAATACACTACCGTTCAAAAGTTTGGGGTCACATTGAAATGTCCTTATTTTTGAAGGAAAAGCACTGTACTTTTCAATGAAGATAACTTTAAACTAGTCTTAACTTTAAAGAAATACACTCTATACATTGCTAATGTGGTAAATGACTATTCTAGCTGCAAATGTCTGGTTTTTGGTGCAATATCTACATAGGTGTATAGAGGCCCATTTCCAGCAACTATCACTCCAGTGTTCTAATGGTACAATGTGTTTGCTCATTGGCTCAGAAGGCTAATTGATGATTAGAAAACCCTTGTGCAATCATGTTCACACGTCTGAAAACAGTTTAGCTCGTTACAAGAGCTACAAAACTGACCTTCCTTTGAGCAGATTGAGTTTCTGGAGCATCACATTTGTGGGGTCAATTAAACGCTCAAAATGGCCAGAAAAAGAGAACTTTCATCTGAAACTCGACAGTCTATTCTTGTTCTTAGAAATGAAGGCTATTCCACAAAATTGTTTGGGTGACCCCAAACTTTTGAACGGTAGTGTAGATGAAACTAGATAATCTCCCACGGCACACCAGACTGTATCTCACGGCACACTAGTGTGCAGCGGGACAGTGGTTGAAAAACACTGGATTAGGACACCTGATTGTCATCATTTGGATGGGTGGCCAAATACTTTTGGCAATATAGTGTATCTTACAACCTCGATACATCACCCAGCCCTAATATCTACTATTGTATTCATGATTGTTTTTATAGTGATATTTTTATTTTTGCATTCTTTTAATTTTCTGTGAAGCACCTTGTGTATGAATTGTGCTCTATAAATAAACTTAAGTTGGCTCTGAAAAAAAAATGTCACATTTAAAAAAATGTTGCTTGAGTTTTCGAGGGCTTTTTCACCCTTCATGAGAAAAAAAGATTAAAGCCAAATCTTACCTTTTGCAGGTGGAGGGTTCTAAAGAGAAGACTGCCAAGTACCAGGTCTACCAGCGCGTGGCTCTGATCCTGGCTCTGGTCTTCCTCATTTCTGGTGTCTGCATTTTCAGCTTAGCCTATCTGTGGAGACCCAGCCTGGGGAAAGTAAGACATTATATTTATGCATGGCGGCCCGTTATAACCAGAATGGAAGCTTTCGTTTACAAGTGAAGGTGTTGGACGACGTACAATGTGTGTAGTGCGTAGTAACATCACATCAAGCCTGCAGTGCTCGTGTGAAAGCAGCATCATTGTCCCGTAAACGTTGTCAAGATGAAAGTCGGGTGAAAAACACCCTCAGTTTCCATTACTGCGAAAATCAAGCAGGTTGCATCAAAGCAAAAATGACAAAAGTACTCCTTAGGTTGGAAAAAAAACAACATGTTTTTCCTGTTGCCGTTATCTACTTTTTGATGACATTGTCAATGTCGTCTTCTTCTGATGGAACAAGCTGACCAGTGACTGCAGCAAGGCGCACGCAGACCTCCCGGCACTGTAATTGTACCGGCAATTTATCTTCTCAAATCCAATCCAATCACGCTTGATGGAGAACATTTTCACTCGCCTGCTTTTCCCAAGGCGCCAGAAGAAGAAGAAGAAGAAGAAGAAGCTTATTTACCCAAAGTAAAATACATCAATAATAGAAAAGACATCTAATAGCAATATGTGGGAAA
This sequence comes from Entelurus aequoreus, assembly GCF_033978785.1. Classification (NCBI taxonomy): domain Eukaryota; kingdom Metazoa; phylum Chordata; class Actinopteri; order Syngnathiformes; family Syngnathidae; genus Entelurus; species Entelurus aequoreus. The sequence continues at coordinate 25,893,318 of NC_084758.1, forward strand.
ATGGCAGATCAGTTGAAGAGAAAATCGTCAAAACTAAGGCTCTGTTTACCTTTGTGGTTCAGTTCTCTGTTTTGCACCCTCCAAACTATGTGGTGCAGAATTCGGTACTTTTAAAAAGGTACCAACCGAATTTCATCGTTACTACAGAGCACAGATTCACGTAAAATCGAACTGTACCCATTAAGGTTGAACGGTATTAGCAGTGTTTCCCACACATTCATTTATTTGCGGCCCGCCACGAAAGAATTACGTCCGCCACAAATATTTTTTTATTTTTTTTTGTCCTCTCCAGCTTCTCAAGCAAATCATATAGTTGATGTAGATGCCCATACAGGCTGTTCAGATTTACTTTACAAAAGAGAAGTGTAGGATACTTCTCTTGTTGCCTTATTTGTATTTGACCACTACTGTTTTCTGTTTATTTGTTACTGACTGTGGCAGGACACCTCTGCCTCTGTTTCACTTTATGTTGCTGGTAAATAATATGGTTGTAGTAGTAGGCTAAAGTTAAACTATTTAGTATGCACTAATTAAAGGGGCAGAGCTTTAAGAGACATTTTAGCTTTTATATTTTATAAGATATATTTTTTGTAAGAACCACAATTAATAAATATATTTCAGTGAATAACTTATTGTTCAAATCTGTATATAAATATGTACATAAAGTGTTGTAATTATATTGTAAAATGGATGGATGGACGCTTAAAACAAAACTGTTAATATTAATTAGTAAGTATACATTTTTTGAGCCTTTTTAGAGAAAATCATATCATTGTAGTAAATTATGCAAATTACTCGATGATGTCATGGTGGCCACGCCCATAGCCACGCCCCCACCGCCACAGGTATCTTGGCAGTTTATGGGAAACACTGGTATTAGTATAGTACCGCGATACTAATGAATCATATTCAGTACTATACCGCCTCTAAAAAGTACCGGTCACCCACCCCTCCGCCGTCGCCACATCATGACATTGCTGGTTTACGAGCAGACGAGCATGTTCGGCAGCGCACAATCACAGAGTACTTACAAGCAGACACAGTGTGTAGACAGAAAAGGGAGAACGGACGCATTTTGGTGTAAAAAGTAAAGATAAAGGTGAAGTTATAACACTGAAACACCCTCAGGAAGAGGTGCTTCAAGACATGGCTAGCTGGCTAGCGGCTAAAGTCCAGCCGCAGTCAGCCGTGTTTTAGCTACTTCTAAATCACTAACCCTGGTCTCCATGGCAACAAATAAAGTAAGTTTCTTACAAGTATCATCCCTGCAGGACGAGGAATAGCTAAACATGCTTCACTACACACCGTAGCTCACCAGCGTCAGAATGTAAACAAACGCCATTAGTGGATCTACACCTGACATCCACTGTAATGATACCAAGTACAGGCACGTATCTAGTCGATACTACTATGATTACGTCAATATTTTTTGGCATCACAACATCTTCTTTCGTTTAAAAAAAATTTATATTATGTTTATCAAGTCAGGAAATATGTCCCTGGACACATGAGGACTTTGAATATGACCAATGTATGATCCTGTAATTACTTGGTATCGGATCGATACCTAAATTTGTGGTATCATCCAAACCTAATGTAAAGTATCAAACAACAGAAGAATAAGTGTTTATTACATTATATTTGGAGTGTAGATAGAACATGTTAAAACGGAAAATAACCAGATATTAACAGTAAATGAACAAGTAGATTAATCAATTTTTTACAGCTTGTCCTCTATATTTTTGACAACGTAATGATAAATGACACAATATGTTACTGCATATGTCAGCAGACTAATTAGAAGCCTTTGTTTGTTTACTTACTACTAAAAGACAAGTTGTCTTGTATGTTCACTATTTTATTTAAGGACAAACTTGCAATAATAAACATATGTTTAATGTACCCTAAGATTTTTTGTTTAAATAAAGCCAATAATGCCATTTTTTGTGGTGCCCTTTATTTAGAAAAGTATCGAAAAGTACTGAAAAGTATCGAAACACATTTTGGTACCGGTACCAAAATATTGGTATCGGGACAACACTAGTACCCATGGATGCTCCAAGCCCCAATTTTGAAGTGACTTACCGGCAGAGGTGGGTAGTAACGTGCTACATTTACTCCGTTACATTTACTTAAGTAACTTTTTAGATGAATTGTACTTGTCAGAGTAGTTTTAATGTAACATACTGTTTACTTTTACTTGAATATTTTTGAGAATAAACGGTACTTTTAATCCGTTACACTGAATTTAATTCCGATCGTTACATTTATTTATATTTATAATTATCCATTAAGGCTTGCAAAGACGTATTCTTATGTCAGGCACGGTCACATGACAGCCGTAACTTCCCGGCACTCAACATGCAAAAAAAAAAAAAAAAAATTCTCAGGTTTCTCTGTTCACATTTTCACTCTTTTTCACTATTTTCCTACACTTTATTAAGCATTTCTTACATATTCCTTATTTTTTCACCTTCATTTTTAGAGCTTATCATTAAATGTGATTTTAATTTAGTTTACATTGAGTGTTTTCCATGCTTGTGTTCACATTTCCTTTCTGCCTCGATAGCTGAGGGCATTATAATGAGGTTACATTTTAAATAAAACTATTGACATTTAATATTTTTATTTGTATTTTATTTTCGATAGGTCATAATAAATATCAATACTTATCGATATTGTCCAAAGTAAAACACTTTCAGCAATATCGTTAGACCTACAGACCGCTGTTTGTTTAAATTGGTTGTTCCAACTGCATTCAAATTATTACAATTCAGCTATAGAATCAAATGACTGCCACCCCCACTAATCTGAGTTTTGACAGAATCTAAATATATCTAATAATAATAATAATAATAATGTGCACTAGTAATGGATAACTGTACAATACAGAAACAACATCAGGATATACAGTATTAGTAGTTTTAACGCTGTTCAACTCAACTATTAAGTGGGTTAGTATTTCCCCAACATTGATTAAACGTCGTCAAAAAGCATGTTGTTTTACGTTGTATTTGTGTTGTAGAATATTGGTTGGGAAATTACCAAAATTCAATGGTCAAATCAACCTGACAACCTGACATTGAATAGACATTGTCAAAAAGCATGTTGTACTTGTGTTGTAGAATGTTGGTTGGTAAATTACCAAAATTCAATGGTCAAATCAACGTCAGAACCCAACATTGATTAAACGTCGTCAAAAAGCATGTTGTTTCAACATTGTATTTGTGTCGTAGAACATTGGTTGGGAAATGACCAAAATTCAATGGTCAAATCAACGTCAGAACCCAACATTGATTAAACGTCGTCAAAAAGCATGTTGTTTCAACGTTGTATTTGTGTTGTAGAATATTGGTTGGGAAATGACCAAAATTCAATGGTCAAATCAACGTCAAAACCAAACATTGATTAAACGTCGTAAAAAAGCATGTTTCAACGTTGTATTTGTGTTGTAGAATATTGGTTGGGAAATGACCAAAATCCAATGGTCAAATCAACGTCAGAACCCAACATTGATTAAATGTCGTAAAAAAGTATGTTGTTTCAACGTTGTATTTGTGTTGTAGAATATTGGTTGGGAAATGACCAAAATTCAATGGTCAAATCAACTTCAGAACCCAACACTGTTTAAACGTTGTCAAAAAGCATGTTGTTTCAACATTGTATTTGTGTGGTAGAATATTAGTTGGGAAATAACCAAAATTCAATGGTCAAATCAACGTCAAAACCAAACATTGATTAAACGTCGTAAAAAAGCAGGTTGTTTCAACGTTATATTTGTGTTGTAGAATATTGGTTGGGAAATGACCAAAATTCAACGGTCAAATCAACGTCAAAACCAAACATTGATTAAACGTTGTCAAAAAGCACGTTGTTTCAACGTTGTATTTGTGTGGTAGAATATTGGTTGGGAAATGACCAAAATTCAATGGTCAAATCAACGTCAAAACCCAACATTGACTAAACGTCGTAAAAAAGCAGGTTGTTTCAACGTTGTATTTGTGTTGTCGAATATTGGTTGGGAAATGACCAAAATTCAATGGTCAAATCAACGTCAAAACCAAACAATTAAACGTTGTAAAAAAGCATGTTTCAACGTTGTATTGGTGTTGTAGAATATTGGTTGGGAAATGACCAAATTTCAATGGTCAAATCAACGTCACAACCCAACATTGATTAAACGTCGTAAAAAAGCAGGTTGTTTAAACGTTGTATTTGTGTTGTAGAATATTGGTTGGGAAATTACCAAATTTCAATGGTCAAATCAACGTCAGAACCCAACACTGATTAATCGTCGTCAAAAAGCATGTTGTTTCAACGTTGTATTCGTGTTGTAGAATATTGGTTGGGAAATGACCAAAATTCAACAGTCAAATCAACGTCAAAACCAAACATTGCTTAAACGTCGTCAAAAAGCATGTTGTTTCAACGTTGTATTTGTGTTGTAGAATATTGGTTAAGAAATGACCAAAATTCAATGGTCAAATCAAGCTCACAACCTGACATTGAATAAACGTCGTAAAAACGCAGGTTGTTTCAACGTTGTATTTGTGTTGTAGAATATTGGTTGGGAAATGACCAAAATTCAATGGTCAAATCAACGTCAAAACCAAACATTGATTAAACGTCGTAAAAAAGCATGTTTCAACGTTGTATTTGTGTTGTAGAATATTGGTTGGGAAATGACCAAAATTCAATGGTCAAATCAAGCTCACAACCTGACATTGAATAAACGTCGTAAAAACGCAGGTTGTTTCAACGTTGTATTTGTGTTGTAGAATATTGGTTGGGAAATGACCAAAATTCAATGGTCAAATCAACGTCAAAACCCAACATTGATTAAACGTCGTCAAAAAGCATGTTGTTTCAACGTTGTATTTGTGTTGTAGAATATTGGTTGGGAAATGACCAAAATTCAATGGTCAAATCAACGTCAAAACCCAACATTGATTAAACGTCGTCAAAAAGCATGTTGTTTCAACGTTGTATTTGTGTTGTAGAATATTGGTTGGGAAATGACCAAAATTCAATGGTCAAATCAACGTCAAAACCCAACATTGATTAAACGTCGTCAAAAAGCATGTTGTTTCAACGTTGTATTTGTGTTGTAGAATATTGGTTGGGAAATGACCAAAATTCAATGGTCAAATCAAGCTCACAACCTGACATTGAATAAACGTCGTAAAAACGCAGGTTGTTTCAACGTTGTATTTGTGTTGTAGAATATTGGTTGGGAAATGACCAAAATTCAATGGTCAAATCAACCTCACAACCTGACATTGAATAAACGTCGTCAAAAAGCATGTTGTATTTGTGTTGTAGAATATTGGTTGGGAAATGACCAAATTTCAATGGTCAAATCAACGTCAGAACCCGACACTGATTAAACGTCAAAAAGCATGTTGTTTCAACGTTGTATTTGTGTTGTAGAATATTGGTACGGGAAATGACCAAAATTCAATGGTCAAATCAACCTCACAACCTGACATTGAATAAACGTCGTCAAAAAGCATGTTGTATTTGTGTTGTAGAATATTGGTTGGGTAATGACCAAAATTCAATGGTCAAATCAGCGTCACAAGCCAACACTGTTTAAACGTTGTCAAAAAGCATGTTTCAACGTTGTATTTGTGTTGCAGAATATTGGTTGGGAAATGACCAAATTTCAATGGTCAAATCAACGTCAGAACCCTACATTGATTAAAAGTTGTCAAAAAGCATGTTGTTTCAACGTTAGGTTCGAGTTGCTCAACGTCAGGACCTAATTCAACACGTTTGCAAAAAATTGTGCTGAATTAATACTTCCATAGTTTTGCGTGTGCTATCAAATTTGCAGGTGTTTTAGTACACGCTAAGCATTAGTAAATCAGACTAATGTGGAGTTTGACCTTGACCGTTATATATCGCGACTTCAGTGAATTTCTTTTTATATCAGGCAGATGGCTAAGTCAAATGAAAAAAGGTTCATCTCCACTTCCTGCGTGGGCAGTGTTGTCCACGTCTGCTGCTTTCAACATGGATATGAATCACCTTTGAGCAATCTCCTTTGTCCTTGTTAAATATTTCATGCCGGAGGTAGAGCAGTCATTATTTCCACTTTAATAAGCTGTGATCATTCTCACAAGGCACAAAAAGTGTTGATGGCAGAGGTTGCCAAGGCAATGAATATCAAACCTGAGCACCCAGGGTTTTTTTTTGCTTTAATGGGATCTTCGGGGGTGGGCTCATTCGCAGGCTTCCTCATCAATTGAGCGTCATGGAGCCAATTTAGAGAGGTCCGTGTGACGGACAGGTGCTCCTCACAGACAGTGAAAGTGCAATTATCTCGCTTGTCTGCTTAGCGGACCCATAGCGGGCGCCGTTCCGATATGGATTTACAAACGGGGGGACAGACGGATGGATGGATGGATGGATAGGTTGTGCTGGATGGATTAGTACTCCCGTGATAATGTGGCCGTCAGTGGGCACCGCCCTTGCAGAGCAAGGTTAAGGCGGCGGAATGTAGACGACAGCTAATGGCTGACATTAGGGGATGTCATAGTGACTTGAGTACTCTCCGACAATAATAATGTGTTTCTTTCCATTGAGGTTGATTTGTGTCTTTATTACGAAAGCTTTTTTTTTTTTACACTGAATTTATGTAACTGAATTTTTTCATTAAATTACATTTCATTAAAACAAAATATATATATATTTTTTAATTCAGTGTAAAAAAATTCAATGCATAAAAATTCAGTGTAAAAAAAATTGTGTATAAAACATTTTTTTCACTGAACTTTTATACAATGAATTTTAAAACACTGAAGTTATTTTTCAATGAAATTGCCAGCATAATTTGATGTAAAAAAAAAATCTGACAAAAAAAATGTGTTTCTTTCCATGGAGGTTAATTTGTGTGTTTATTACGAAAGTTTTTGTTTTTTTTACACTAAATTTATGTAACCAAATGTTTTCATTGAATTCAATTTAATAAAAAAAAAAAAATTGTTTTCAAATTCAGTGTAAAAAAATTAAATGCATAAAAATTCAGTGTAAACATATTCAGTGCATAAAAATTCAGTGTAAAAAAATGTGTATAAAACATTTTTTACACTAAACTTTTATACACTGAATTTGAAAACACTGAAGTTGTTTTTCAATGAAATTGCCAGCATAATTTGATGTAAAAAAAAAAATCTGACAATAAAAATGTGTTTTTCCATGGAGGTTAATTTGTGTCTTTATTACGAAAGCTTTTGTTTTTTTACACTAAATTTATGTAACTGAATTTTTTCATTGAATTCAATTTTATTAAAAAAAAATTTTTTTTTAATTCAGTGTAAAAAAATTCAATGCATAAAAATTCAGTGTAAACACATTCAGTGCATAAAAATTCAGTGTAAAAAAATGTGTATAAAACATTTTTTACACTGAACTTTTATACACTGAATTTGAAAACACTGAAGTTGTTTTTCAATGAAATTGCCAGCATAATTTGATGTGAAAAAAAAATCAGACAATAAAAATGTGTTTCTTTCCATGGAGGTTAATTTGTGTCTTTATTACGAAAGCTTTTGTTTTTTTACACTAAATTTATGTAACTGAATTTTTTCATTGAATTCAATTTCATTAAAAAAATATATATATTTTTTAAATTCAGTGTAAAAAAATTCAATGCATAAAAATTAAGTGTAAACAAATTCAGCGCATAAAAATTCAGTGTAAAAAAATTTGTGTATAAAACATTTTTTACACTGAACTTTTATACACTGAATTTGAAAACACTGAAGTTGTTTTTCAATGAAATTGCCAGCATAATTTGATGTGAAAACAATCAGACAATAAAAATGTGTTTCTTTCCATGGAGGTTAATTTGTGTCTTTATTACGAAAACTTTTTTTTTTACACTGAATTTATGTAACTGAATTTTTTCATTAAATTCAATTTCATTAAAACAAAATATATATATATATTTTTAATTCAGTGTAAAAAAATGCAATGCATAGAAATTCAGTGTAAAAAAAAAATCAGTGTATTAAAATTCACTGTAAACAAATTCAGTGCATAAAAATTCAGTGTAAAAAAAATTGTGCATAAAAAATTTTTTTCACTGAACTTTTATACAATGAATTTTAAAACACTGAAGTTATTTTTCAATGAAATTGCCAGCATAATTTGATGTAAAAAAAAATCAGACAAAAAAAATGTGTTTCTTTCCATGGAGGTTAATTTGTGTCTTTATTACGAAAGCTTTTGTTTTTTTACACTAAATTTATGTAACTGAATTTTTTTATTGAATTTAATTTCATAAAAAAAAAAAAAAAATTAAATTCAGTGTAAAAAAATTCAATGCATAAAAATTCAGTGTAAACAAATTCAGTGCATAAAAATTCAGTGTAAAAAAATGTGTACAAAACATTTTTTACACTGAACTTTTATACACTGAATTTGAAAACACTGAAGTTGTTTTTCAATGAAATTGCCAGCATAATTTGATGTGAAAAAAAATCAGACAATAAAAATGTGTTTTTCAATGGAGGTTAATTTGTGTCTTTATTACGAAAACTTTTTTTTACACTAAATTTATGTAACTGAATTTTTTCATTGAATTCAATTTCATTAAAAAAAAATAATATTTTTTTAAAATTCAGTGTAAAAAAAATTCAATGCATAAAAATTAAGTGTAAACAAATTCAGTGCATAAAAATTCAGTGTAAAGAAATTTGTGTATAAAACATTTTTTACACTGAACTTTTGTACACTGAATTTGAAAACACTGAAGTTGTTTTTCAATGAAATTGCCAGCATAATTTGATGTGAAAACAATCAGACAATAAAAATGTGTTTCTTTCCATGGAGGTTAATTTGTGTCTTTATTACGAAAGCTTTTATTTTTTTACACTGAATTTATGTAACTGAATTTTTTCATTAAATTCAATTTCATTAAAACAAAATATACATATTTTTTAAATTCAGTGTAAAAAAATTCAATGCATAAAAATTCAGTGTGAAAAAAAAATCAGTGTATTAAAATTCAGTGCAAACAAATCCAGTGCATAAAAATTCAGTGTAAAAAAAATTGTGTATAAAACATTTTTTTCACTGAACATTTATACAATGAATTTTAAAACACTGAAGTTGTTTTTCAATGAAATTGCCAGCATAATTTGATGTGAAAACAATCAGACAATAAAAATGTGTTTCTTTCCATGGAGGTTAATTTGTGTCTTTATTACGAAAGCTTTTATTTTTTTACACTGAATTTATGTAACTGAATTTTTTCATTAAATTCAATTTCATTAAAACAAAATATACATATTTTTTAAATTCAGTGTAAAAAAATTCAATGCATAAAAATTCAGTGTGAAAAAAAAATCAGTGTATTAAAATTCAGTGCAAACAAATCCAGTGCATAAAAATTCAGTGTAAAAAAAATTGTGTATAAAACATTTTTTTCACTGAACATTTATACAATGAATTTTAAAACACTGAAGTTATTTTTCAATGAAATTGCCAGCATAATTTGATGTGAAAAAAATCAGACAATAAAAACGTGTTTCTTTCCATGGAGGTTAATTTGTGTCTTTATTACGAAAGCTTTTGTTTTTTTACACTAAATTTATGTAACTGAATTTTTTCATTGAATTCAATTTCATAAAAAATATATATATATATATTTTTAAATTCTGTGTAAAAAAAATGCAATGCATAAAAATTCAGTGTAAAAAAATGTGTGTATAAAACATTTTTTACACTGAACTTTTGTACACTGAATTTGAAAACACTGAAGTCGTTTTTCAATGAAATTGCCAGCATAATTTGATGTGAAAAAAATCAGACAATAAAAATGTGTTTCTTTCCATGGAGGTTAATTTGTGTCTTTGTTATGAAACCTTTTGGGTTTTTTACACTAAATTTATGTAACTGAATTTTTTAATTAAATTCAATTTAATAAAAAAACAAACAATGTTTTAAAATTCAGTGTTTAAAAATTAAATGTAAAATAATTCAGTGTAAAAAAATTAAATGTATAGAAATTCAGTTTAAAAAAAAAAATCACTGTACTAAAATTCAGTGTAAAAAAATTCAGTGCATAGAAATTCAGAGTAAAAAAACTCAGTGCATAAAAATTCAGTGTAAAAAAAATTATTTTACAAAACATTTTTTACACTGAATTTTAAAACACTGAAGTTTTTTTTTCAATGAAACTGCCAGCATAATTTGATGTAAAAAAAAATCTGACAAAAAAAAAAGTGTTTCTTTCCATGGAGGTTAATTTGTGTGTTTATTACGAAAGCTTTTGTTTTTTTACACTAAAATTATATAACTGAATTTTAAGCGGAAGAAGATGGATGGATGGAAGGATGGAGTCGCCGCAATGTTTCCCGAGCCGAACGGCTCAAGTGCGCATGCGCAGACTCTGCGGTGCTTCAGTATTCAGGAAGTAAGCAGTTGCCTAAAATCAGGGCCGGCCCGTGGCATAGGCTGTATAGGCAAATGCTAAGGGCGCCGTCCATCAGGGGGCGCCACGCCAGTGCCACAAATGTTGGAGGAAAAAAAAAAAAAAAAAAAAGTTGTTACTATTATTTCTAAATACATAAAATAATCCCACGTTAATTAAAATGCAAAGTAAAGCCTATTTAATAGAAATATTATTTGTTACAACATTACGCCCCCCCTCCCCCGGCACGGTGTCCCCCCTCCCTTCCCGTATCATGTTTTTTTTTTTTGGACGTCACCACATAAAAAAATCAACACAAGATGTCAAAACGGCCAAAACTGTCAGGTGCCCAGGGAAGAAAAAAGAGAAAAGAAGAGAAACGAAAAAAGACAGAGGTAGCAGGTAGGTAACGTTAGCCTACATGAAATTATTTGTCTGTTACAGAATGTGATAGTAAGCTGGCTTTTTAGCATTAAGCTAATGTTACATGATTCGGCAATTGCTAATCAATAAATAGCTAGTTCTGTTTTAACGTCGGGTTAATATTGTGGAGGGGGCTAAATTGTGTTGGAAAATTATAATGTAACGTTAGGTAATTACAGTACTCCCTGGTGTACAGTAATTTGTAAGTCATTCTGGTTAATGCAATATTAAAAAGCACAAATAGAGAACTCTGTTGGATCCCCTTTTTTTGTAATATAGTTGTTAAAGTCATACTGGTTTGATATCTTGTTTTGTGCAGTGCCTTATTTATATTTTATATTGTATTTTTAATTTATTTTATGCAACTTGTTGACACGTTTTATTTTGTGTTTATGTATGTAAAAAATATTGTATTTCATATATTCATTTTTTATTTTTTGTATTCATTTATTTATCCATATTTTTTTTTATCTTGTTAACTATTCTGATTGTTCATTTGCTTTCTTTAAGTAAAAAAAAAGGTCAAAGACAAAGCTATTCGGTTTCTTGTGCACTTCACTGCAGATGTGGGGGGGTGCCACCTAAAATCTTGCCTAGGGCGCCAGATTGGTTAGGGCCGGGCCTGCCTAAAATGCATTACTAAATGACGGCTTTTCGGTAAATAAACATTTAAACGGTGTCACTAACCGCCTGGAATTTCACCGCTGTCTATCATTATAGCGTTTATCGTTGCATCCCTACTCCATTAACAAGTAAAAAGTCAAGGGCGGGCACGGCATGTTGTTGCCGTAAATGTTGGTCAATTTTTAGGGGAATTACAGCAAATGACAAGGGCGGTCGCGAAAAATGCTGCAGTTAAATTTGAGCCCTGTAGTGGCAAACTCGGGGAAATCCTAACCACAAGGAAGTGTTTTAAATGTAGAAAAAAATGGGTTTCCAGTGAGGGTTGGACTCCGCCAAGGCTGCCCTTTGTCACCGATTCTGTTCATAACTTTTATGGACAGAATTTCTAGGCGCAGTCAAGGCGTTGAGGGGGATCTGGTTTGGTGGCTGCAGGATTAGGTCTCTGCTTTTTGCTGATGATGTGGTCCTGATCTGGCCAGGATCTTCAGCTCTCACTGGATCGGTTCGTGGCCGAGTGTGAAGCGACTGGGATGGGAATCCGCACCTCCAAGTCCGAGTCCATGGTTCTCGCCCGGAAAAGGGTGGAGTGCCATCTCCGGGTTGGGGAGGAGACCCTGCCCCAAGTGGAGGAGTTCAAGTACCTCGGAGTCTTGTTCACAAGTGAAGGAAGAGTGGATGGTGAGGTCGACAGGCGGATCGGTGCGGCGTCTTCAGTAATGCGGACGCTGTATCGATCCGTTTTGGTGAAGAAGGAGCTGAGCTGGAAGGCAAAGCTCTCAATTTACCGGTCGATCTACGTTCCCATCCTCACCTATGGTCATGAGCTTTGGGTTATGACCGAAAGGACAAGATCACGGGTACAAGCGGCCGAAATGAGTTTCCTCCGCCTTAGAGATAGGGTGAGAAGCTCTTCCATCCGGGGGGAGCTCAAACTAAAGCCGCTGCTCCTCCACATCGAGAGGAGCCAGATGAGGTGGTTCGGGTATCTGGTCAGGATGCCACCCGAACGCCTCCCTAGGGAGGTGTTTCGGGCACGTCCGACCGGTAGGAGGCCACGGGGGAAGACCCAGGACACGTTGGGAAGACTATCTCTCCCGGCTGGCCTGGGAACACCTCAGGATCCCCCGGGAGGAGCAGGACAAAATGGCTGGGGAGAGGGAAGTCTGGGCTTCCCTGCTTAGGCTGCTGCCCCCGCAACCCCGACCTCGGATGGATGGATGGATGGATGAAAAAAATGGGCCTTATAATACGGAGCTCCTTTTTTTTTTTAAATGGAAATAGACCTGAATAATAATAGTAAATAATAATGGATTAGATTTACAGTATATAACGCTTTTCTACACACTCAAAGCGCTTCACGGAGAAGTGAGAAGCCATCATTCCTTCACACCTGGCGGTGGTAAGCTACTTTCATAGCCACAGCTGCCCTGGGGTAGACTGACGGAAGCGTGGCTGCCAGTTTGCACCTATGGCCCCTCCGACCACCACCCACATCATTCACCAGTGTGAGCGGCACCGGGGGCAAGGGTGAAGTGTCCTGCCCAAGGACACGACGGCAGCGGTTTGGATGTCAAGAGGCGGGGAGCGAACCTGCAACCCTCAGGTTTCTGGCAGGGCCGCTCTACCCACTACGCCATGCCGCCCCTAAATAGACCCATTCATCGAAAAATAAGGTATACAGATCCAAAGACCGGCATAAGAATATGATGGCATGCTATGTCATTAGAAGCTAACGGCCGTCTTTGTAGGGGACAACAGCGAGCATGAGTCAGAGCGGGCGGCTGACGTCAAGGCGCTCGCAGAAAAACAATATTTCATTACAAAGAGAGCCGCGGCAGTCTTCAGTGTACCCAGCTGAGGGGCAAATGTCCATTATTTTCCTCCTGCCAGGCGAGCGAAGCGAGAGTCAAAAGGACAGCAGCTCAATGTAGTCAAGATAGAAACGCCGACACACACGAGCCGCGAGGAGGGATTCCGACTTGCAGACAGAAGGACAACAGCGAGCGGGGCAACCTGCAGGGCCACGCAAACGAGCAAGAGACGAGGCGGCAGACAGGTGAAGCACATTACGCCGGGGCCGAGCAGTCAAAAAGGAGAGGCAAACACTTTAAGAAGCAGAAGTGCAGAACTTGAACTCAATAAAACAGGGAAAAAAGGTCCAAAAAGTATCACCGCAAAAAACATCCAGATTTGTTCTGTTTACGTATCTATGGAAATGATGGGAAAGTGGTAAAGAAAACACTTCTTTGACCACAAGGTCCTTCAAAAACAGGTACCGTATTTTTCCGACTATAAGTGGCAGTTTTTTTCATAGTTTGGCCGGGGGTGCGACTTATACTCAGGAGCGACTTATGTGTGAAATTATGAACACATTACCGTAAAATATCAAATAATATTATTTAGCTCATTCACGTGAGAGACTAGACGTATAAGATTTCATGGGATTTAGCGATTAGGAGTGACAGATTGTTTGGTAAACGTATAGCATGTTCTATATGTTATAGTTATTTGAATGACTCTTACCATAATATGTTACGTTAACATACCAGACACGTTCTCAGTTGGTTATTTATGCCTCATATAACGTACACTTATTCAGCCTGTTGTTCACTATTCTTTATTTATTTTAAATTGCCTTTCAAATGTCTATTCTTGGTGTTGGCTTTTATCAAATATATTTCCCCAAAAAATGCGACTTATACTCCAGTGCGACTTGTATGTTTTTTTCCTTCTTTATTATGCATTTTCGGCCGGTGCGACTTATACTCCGGAGCGACTTATACTCCGAAAAATATGGTATATTGCACAACACAGCAGCACCAGAACCAAGGGATGGGTACCGTTCACATTTGAACCCATACAGTACCGATTCCTGCTACCTGGGAATCAATAATCGCTACAAATTTTCAGTACTTGTGTGTTTTAATATAAAAAAACTATGTTTATGATAATAACCGAATATTTTTATTACATTTAGAAAAATAATAACTGCTGTCCAGTCGTTATATCTGGTTTCATTGTCACATGTCTTTGTATGTAGGCATGACATTAAAGTTGCAAGTCTAAGATGTTAGTTGACAGAAATATATAGCTTATGGTGTGTTGTTTTGTCTTCTGTTGCGCCCCAGGAAGTGTTAATACTGTAAGTTTTGCACTTTTGGTACCGGTACCGGTACTTTTCTAAATACAGGGGACCACAAAAAATGTCATTATTGACTTCATTTTAACAAATAAATCTTCGGGTACATTAAACATATGTTTCTCATTGCAATTTTGTCCTTAAATAAAATAGTGAACATACAAGACAACTTGTCTTTTAGTAGTAAGTAAACAAACAAAGGCTCCTAATTTAGCGGCTGACATATGCAGTAACATATTGTGTCATTTATCTACCTATTATTTTGTCAACATTATTAAGGACAAGTGGTAGGAAATGAATTATTAATCTACTTGTTCATTTACTGTTAATATCTGGTTACTTTCTCTTTTAACATGTTCTATCTACACTTCTGTTAAAATGTAATAATCACTTATTCTTCTGTTGTATGATACTTTACATTAGTTTTGGATGATAGCACAAATTTAGGTATCGATCCGATACCAAGTAGTTACAGGATCATACATTGGTCATATTCAAAGTCCTCACGTGTCCAGGGACATATTTCCTGACTTTATAAACATAATATACATTTTTTTTAAAACGAAAGAAGATGTTGTGATGTTAAAAAATATCGAAGTAATCACAGTAGTATCGACTAGATACTAGGGTTGTGAACGATAAACCGATGCGACAGAGTATTCGATTCAACAAGTGAGCGATTACATTGCATCGGTAGCAGACTCCTCAATCAATGCGAATAAGCCATGAATTCCTAGCTGAATCGGTTATAGAGTCATGGATCGGTTATCGCGAGACTTTGCATGGGTTAGCTAGATTACAATATGCGTCAGCGTCTCTAAAACAACGCGAAAGCTGAAGCTACTCGCCAAACGCGGGAGCCGCCTAGCTGGTATTAGCACGAGTGATAAACAAGAGACAACACGGCAAATGAATGTGGAGGAGAACGAAAGCGTCAGTCTGACCGAAGGTGATAATGGACCGAGAAAGATGTTCAACGCATTGGGGAGACAGAAATCCAAAGTGTGGAAAGTTTTTGGGTTTTATAAGAAGGAAGGGAAGCTCGACAGAAGCCATGCTATTTGTAAATTGTGTCGAGCATCGTTGACGTACACTGGCAGCACTACAAATCTCGACCAGCATGCAAAGAGGAAACACGGCCAAGAGTACGGTGAGTTAAAACCCCGTGCCAACGAGCAGGAGTGTGCAGCTAGCAGTAGCACACAGCCAGGGAGCACCATTCCTAACTTATTCGGGCAACTTGGTCACAATTCAGCACGCGCTAAGGTGTTCAAAACACTATATGCTCAGGTTGAAATATTGAATCTTTGTTACCTACCTCTAGTGTTCAAAACTATGCTCAGGTTGAAATATTGAATCTTTGTCACCTACCTCTAGTGTTCAAAACTATGCTCAGGTTGAAATATTGAATCTTTGTTACCTACCTCTAGTGTTCAAAACTATGCTCAGGTTGAAATATTGAATCTGTGTCACCTACCTCTAGTGTTCAAAACTATGCTCAGGTTGAAATATTGAATCTTTGTTACCTACCTCTAGTGTTCAAAACTATGCTCAGGCTGAAATATTGAATCTTTGTTACCTACCTCTAGTGTTCAAAACTATGCTCAGGTTGAAATATTGAATCTTTGTCACCTACCTCTAGTGTTCAAAACTATGCTCAGGCTGAAATATTGCACTTTGTTGTTACTATTCTGTGCTACTTTTACCTCTGGAGTTCCCATCCTACAATTCAGCCGGACTTTTTTTGGTCCATGTCTAAAAATAAATACATTGACATGTGATTTTGTTGTTCTGTTTTTTTTGCCAGTGCCATAAAGCCACAATGCTTGGGGATTTGGAGTCTTGAATATTAACCGTCAAATCGAATCGTATCGTTCGGAATCCAATCCAATCGAATCGGTCTGTAATAAAAGGATATCGTTTTTGAATCGAATCGTAACCTGCGTATCTAGATGCATATCGAATCGTTTATCAG
Source organism: Entelurus aequoreus (assembly GCF_033978785.1). Classification (NCBI taxonomy): domain Eukaryota; kingdom Metazoa; phylum Chordata; class Actinopteri; order Syngnathiformes; family Syngnathidae; genus Entelurus; species Entelurus aequoreus. The sequence goes on from NC_084758.1 coordinate 25,909,899, forward strand.
AGAGAGATGTGCAACCCTACTAGATACGCTACTGTACTTGGTATCATTACAGTGGATGTTAGGTGTAGATCCACCAATGGCGTTTGTTTATATTGTAGCGTCCCGGAAGAGTTGGTGCAGCAGGGAATTCTGGGAATTTGTTCTGTAGTGTTTATGTTGTGTTGCGGTGCAAAAATTCTTCCAAAACGTGTTTGTCGTTGTGGTTTAGTGTGGTTTCACTATATGGCACATGTTTATGACAGTGTTGGTATTGTTCATAGTGTGACATGTATGGCTGTTGACTAAGTATGCTATTCATTCACTTTTGTGCGGTATGTTTAAACTCAAGTTAATTCTGACATCAGTTCATTATTAATATATATATATATATATATATATATATATATATATATATATATATATATATATATATATATATATATATATATATATATATATATACACATATATATACATATATCTATATATATATACACATATATATACATATATCTATATATATATACATATATATACATATACATATATATACATGCATATATACATACACATTTATATATACATATACAAACATACATATATACATACACATTTATGTATACATATATATACATACATATATACATACACATATATGTATACATATATATACATACATATATACATACACATATATATATATATATATATATATTTATATATATATGTATATACATATATATATACACATACATACATACATACATATATATATATACACATACATACATACATACATACATACATACATACATACATACATACATACATACATACATACATACATACATACATACATACATACATACATACATACATACATACATACATATATATATATATATATATATATATATATATACACTACTACTACTACTGACCAGTCGTTATATATGGTTTTATTGTCACGTCTCAGTACGTAGGCATGACATTAAAGTTGCAAGTCTAAGACGTTAGATGACAGAAGTGTATAGCTTATGGTAAGTTGTGTCTTCTGTTGCGCCCCAGGAAGTGTTAATACTGTAAGTTTTGTACTTTTGGTACCAAAAGTACTTCGGTATATATAGCAGTTATTATTTTTAAATGCAATAAAAATATAAAAGCCAGTCGGCTCAGTGGCCTAGTGGCTAGAGTGTCCGACCTGAGATCGGTAGGTCGTGAGTTCAAACCCCGGCCGAGTCATACCAAAGACTATAAAAATGGGACCCATTACCTCCCTGCTTGGCACTCAGCATCAACGGTTGGAATTGGGGGTTAAATCACCAAAAATGATTCCCGGGCGCGGCCACCGCAGCTGCTCACTGCTACCCTCACCCCCCAGGGGTGATCAAGGGTGATGGGTCAAATGCAGAGAATAATTCCGCCACACCTAGTGTGTGTGTGTGTGACAATCATTGGTACTTTAACTTTTTTAAACTTACTTATCGGGCACAATGACATCTTGGCCAGACTTAGTTAATTGTAGATTGTATGTCATGTGACTTATACATGATGTCAAACCTACCAAACACGTCACAAAATTAACAACAACAATATTGATTTTTCAAACTGTATTTCAAAGATTGAAAGTTGCCATCAATCCCACGTGGGTGCGCGGCATTGCCCGTGGGTGCTCGGGGCCCCGAAGCACCCACGGGATCGGCGCCTCTTTGTGTGTGTGTGTGTGTGTGCGTGCACGACGTTGCGTCTGCGTGTGCTTTTACTGTACGTGCGCGCGTTCGTTTTTGGCTTACGGCAATTTTTCTGTTATTGTTCTGGGCCACAAGTCTCGCTGGGGGAATACGGCCTCCTTGTAAATGAATCCTCCGTCGTTATTGCTGCTTTACCTCAGCAAGCCTCGCAGAATAGAGTGTGGCTGCTTGAAAGTGCCTTTTTTTTTTTTTTTTTTTCCAAATCTCAATTCGATGTGTGTCTGCACACGTGCTTCAGGAATCAACATTTTCCTATCATCAGATGTGATAAATCCGGCGCTATTTTTAATTCATGAACCACTTGGACGAGGATTATCTAGGGACCGACAGCCGGGCGGGGAGTAATTGTGGACTTGTAGATGAACCCTGAATGGCTCACAGGTGCTCCTGCTGCTGGCGAAAGCCTGCCTGAGAAACGTGGCGACGCGAGGCCCACGTTTCATTACTTAAATGAAAATTGCATGGCTCGTCCCGTCCCGAGGTAGCTGCCGGCTTGTCGCCGCTGATAGCCTCTTAAAGGCATCGCTGTCGGGGGCCGACTTTTTGTAATGAGCATTGCTTTTCCCATCCGTCACAGGTATATGGTCTCTCAAGGCTGTTTGTTTATTTATTGCTGGTAAGCTGTGTGTCGTGTTTCCGTCCAAGATGAATTAATAACATGTTTTTTTTACCTGGGTACATAACAAATTTTACTTATTGCCGATAAATGAAATTATTGTCAACATTATCTTGAGACTAGAGATGTCCGATTATATCGGACTGCCGATATTATCGGACGATAAATGCTTTAAAATGTGATATAGGAAATTATCGGTATCGGTTTAAAAAGTAAAATTTATGACTTTTAAAAACGCCGCTGTACGGAGTGGTATACGGACGTAGGGAGAAGTACAGAGCGCCAATAAACCTTAAAGCAGGGGTGTCCAAAGTGCGGCCCGGGGGCCATTTGCGGCCCGCAGCTAATTGTTTACTGCCACACATTCTGGAAATGCTATGCAAAAATAAACAAAGAACATTCACAAAAGTGGAATTAGGTGAAATCTAACGAGAAAAAGTTGACACAAAGCTGCCATGCAGGCTTTTTTTTTCTTCTTTTGTCTTTCTTTTTTTGCCATTGCTCAAAAAAAAAAAAGACAAAAAATCCGTGTTATAATGAATTATTTTCAAAGCTCCAGTTACTTCAAATATTTCACTTTAAAATGTTTTATGTGGTAAATATTGCATATATTGTGTAGATGCCATATAAAAACATCAAAGTTTTATTTGACAAAAGAGCATAAAACAAACAAAATGATAGTTCAAACGTAAAATGGACAGATATATCTGAAGTTGATCTCGTAACTTAAGTGTTGAAAGTAAAAGAACAACCTAATAAAAATGTATCACTTTATGAGTGGGCCACCTTTTGGATCCCAAATATATTTAGTGGTATTTTATTTATCTTTTCACTGTGATTACTCAAAAATATTAAATAATTAAAATCAATGGTGTCCTGCATTATTGATCCTTTAGGGCTCTAATTACTAAATACTGCATATTTCAGTTTTACTATAAAAAACTAATTTGTTTTTGACAGCAAAGCCATAAAACCTTTTTTTTTTTTAATTACTTTATATGAACTTGAAGTTGATATAGAGATTAACTGTAAGCGTTAAATAAAAAATAATAATTTTACTTATTTTTAACATTTTAATGTCTGAGACCCTTTATGGTCCCCGGGACCCCTAAAGGTAAAATAAATAAAAAATCCATATATTTTGTTATGTTTTGAAAATGAAAAATATCAAAATGGCCCCCACATGCTTTAATATTTCCATGTGCGGCCCTCAGTGGAAAAAGTTTGGACACCCCTGCCTTAAAGGCGCTGCCTTTGCGTGCCGGCCCAATCACATAATATCTACGGCTTTTCACACACACACAAGTGAATGCAAGGCATACTTGGTCAACAGCTATACAGGTCACACTGAGGGTGGCCGTATAAACAACTTTAACACTGTTACAAATATGCGCCACACTGTGAACCCACACCAAACAAGAATGACAAACACATTTCGGGAGAACATTCGCACCGTAACACAACATAAACACAACAGAACAAATACCCAGAACCCCTTGCAGCACTAACTCTTCCGGGACGCTACAATATACACCCCCCGCTACCCCCTCCCCCACCTCAACCCCGCCCACCTCAACCTCCTCATGCTCTCTCAGGGAGAGCATGTCCCAAATTCCAAGCTGCTGTTTTGAGGCATGTTAAAAAAAATAATGCACTTTGTGACTTCAATAATAAATATGGCAGTGCCATGTTGGCATTTTTTTCCATAACTTGAGTTGATTTATTTTAGGAAACCTTGTTACATTGTTTAATGCATCCAGCGGGGCATCACAACAAAATTAGGCATAATAATGTGTTAATTCCAAGACTGTATATATATTGGTATCGGTTGATATCGGAATCGGTAATTAAGAGTTGGACAATATCGGAATATCGGATATCGGCAAAAAAGTAATTATCGGACATCTCTACTTGAGACCAAATTAACCACTAACTAAATATCACTAGGGTTGTACGGTATACTGGTACTAACAAAGTACCGTGTTACTAATGAATTCAAGTTCAAGTTTCATTTATTCAGACATTTTAAAACACTTTGACAGACAAAGAGAACACATTTTTTGGAATGTACATATAGTCTGAAATGGAATGGGCAAATTCTAAAGCTTATTACATTTACCCCAGTGTATTTACAACAAACAAAAAAATGAAAAAAATACCAATGTCTTATGCATGTAGTTGTACATTTGTGTACACGTTTTTGTTTTCCGTTAAAATAACATGTGTAATGTTCTATATTCTCAATGGAACATCACATTTTGGGGCTTTCTTGTTTACTGGTACTTGCTAGCGTCATTCACTGAACAGGCATCATCCTGCAGTCATCACGTATCTTTTATGTGTGACTGCCATCTACTGGTCACACTTATTACACCATGTATCAGATAAAATTGCTTCGAAGTCGGTAAGCACAACCAAAATTAGTGAGTACATTAGGCACAAAGTGCATTATTTTTTTTAACATGCCTCAAAACAGCAGCTTAGAATTTGGGACATGCATGAGGAGGTTGAGGTGGGCGTGGTTGGGGTGGGGGGGGTGTATATTATAGTGTCCCGGAAGAGTTAGTGCTGCAAGGGGTTCTGGGTATTTGTTCTGTTGTGTTTATGTTGTGTTACGGTGCGGATCTTCTCCCGAAATGTGTTTGTCATTCTTGTTTGGTGTGGGTTCACAGTGTGGCGCATATTTGTAACAGTGTTATAGTTGTTTATGCGGACACCCTCAGTGTGACCTGTATGGCTGTTGACCAAGTATGCGTTGCATTCACTCGTGTGTGTGAAAAGCCGTAGATATGATGTGATTGGGCCGGCACGCAAAGGCAGTGCCTTTAAGGTTTATTGGCTCTCTTTACTTCTCCCTACGTCCGTGTACAACTCCGTACAGCGGCGTTTTAAAAAGTAATACATTTTACTTTTTGAAACCGATACCGATAATTTCCGATATTACATATTAGAGCATTTATCGGCCGATAATATCGGCAGCCCGATATTATCGGACATCTCTAGTATTTATCGGTACTCTTATCAGTACTATATATAATTTGTGGAAAATGTGTATTAGCACAAATGAAACCATAACACCTCCAACATGATGTACTGTAACCTCGCCGAGCCCGGAGGTCTTTTATGAGCACCTGTTTTTTTAAAGAAGTCATAAGTTTTACTTTTTGAAAAATGTATGTATACATTTTTTAATATACACTACCGTTCAAAAGTTTGGGGTCACATTAAAATGTCCTTATTTTCAATGAAGATAACTTTAAACTAGTCTTAACTTGAAAGAAATACCCTCTATACATTGCTAATGTGGTAAATGACTATTCTAGCTGCAAATGTCTGGTTTTTGGTGCAATATCTACATAGGTGTATAGAGGCCCATTTCCAGCAACTATCACTCCAGTGTTCTAATGGTACAATGTGTTTGCTCATTGGCTCAGAAGGCTAATTGATGA
>NC_084758.1:25923193-25930693 GCF_033978785.1 Entelurus aequoreus
TAGGTGAAATGTTGCAGGGTTTAATTAAGAACAACGCCGAAACAAAGTAGACATTAATATCATGGCGCCTGCTGTCTGCTGAGATTAGAGTTGAAACTTCTGGTGACTCCAGAGATCGCCGTACAACTTCTCGGGATGATACCTTTAAATTATCATCAGTTTAATCACTGGCTATCACTGAAGGTTCATTTCTGAGGTTAAAAATTGTAAACCTAATATTTGTAACTAGGGTAATTATACTCTTGGTATACTTATAATAACAGCTTTGCAACATCTTTAAGACACTGCAGCCATTCCTGACCTTATCTTCTTTGGGAAAATGATGTAGCAGAAGGATGATCATTTTGCTATTCGAATGGCTTACAATTAATCGTACTTTAAGCACGATTTTGTCTGCCGCAATTAAATGAAGGTGATCGACGGAAACATTAACATTTAAAATAAAGGCTAACATTTTCATAGAGCATAAAAAACTGTTTACTACCTTTTAAATATGTTTTAAACATTATTATACATGAAATAACACCCATGTAGTCACCTTTGCATTTGTTTCAACCAATGCCTTGAGTAGAGATGTATACGGAGTACCGGTATTTTTTGGTACCGGTTCCTAATTAGGTGGATCCATGAGGACTGTAAAGATTTCGGACTAACGATACTGCTATTGGTATTTTTTTGTTTCCGCTGCGACACATTCAAATCAGCTTGGAATAGCGACAAATAAGGAAGCAACACCACACAAAAGTTTGTAAAACAACGTTTCCTTTGCAAAAGTGTCACCTTGCCATCATAGTTGACTTGTTTAAGACTTAAAAAACAGGTGCTCATAAAAGACCTCCGGGCTCGGCGAGGTTACAGTACATCATGTTGGAAGTGTTATGGTTTAATTTGTACTAATACAAATTTTCCACAAATTATATATAGTACTGATAAGAGTACCGATAAATACTGGAGATGTCCGATAATATCGGACTGCCGATATTATCGGCCGATAAATGCTTTAAAATGTAATATCGGAAATTATCGGTATCGGTTTCAAAAAGTAAAATGTATTACTTTTTAAAACGCCGCTGTACGGAGTGGTACACGGACGTAGGGAGAAGTAAAGAGAGCCAATAAACCTTAAAGGCACTGCCTTTGCGTGCCGGCCCAATCGCATAATATCTACTGCTTTTCACACACACGAGTGAATGCCATGCATACTTGGTCAACAGCCATACAGGTCACACTGAGGGTGGCCGTTTAAACAACTTTAACACTGTTACAAATATGCACCACACTGTGAACCCACACCAAACAAGAATGACAAACACATTTCGGGAGAACATCCGCACCGTAACACAACATAAACACAACAGAACAAATACCCAGAAACCCTTGCAGCACTAACTCTTCCGGGACGCTACAATATACAACCCCCGCTACACCCTCCCCCACCTCAACCCCGCTCACCTCAACCTCCTCATGCTCTCTCGGGGAGAGCATGTCCCAAATTCCAAGCTGCCGTTTTGAGGCATGTTAAAAAAAATAATGCACTTTGTGACTTCAATAATAAATATGGCAGTGCCATGTTGGCATTTTTTTCCATAACTTGAGTTGATTTATTTTGGAAAACCTTGTTACATTGTTTAATGCATCCAGCGGGGCATCACAACAAAATTAGGCATAATAATATGTTAATTCCACGACTGTATATATCGGTATCAGTTGATATCGGAATCGGTAATTAAGAGTTGGACAATATCGGAATATCGGCAAAAAAGCCATTACTGGACATCTCCCGAAATATCGACAAGGAACGGTACGGATAAAATCTTAACAATATACATCCCTAGCTTTGAGTGTGTTCTACTTAAAGTACTCTAAGCATTATTGCTATGGCCGTCCCCCGGCAACTAAAACACGGCCACGACGTAAAAAAAATATTTTGTCACGTCCTGCTTAGTTCATCTAAGTTACAGCTGGGCTTCCAAGTGCTGAAAACGCAGGCGTAAGTTGTTTTGGAAAAACCTGGTCAACTTGGCAAAGGCAGCTAGGACCGTTAGCTTTGCTGTTAGCATTCCGTGTTGCGAGCATTGTGTGTTTCGCGTTGTGATTCGACATCGTTCGGGCCGAAGCTGTGGTACTGGTATCGAAGATGAAGTGCATGAACCGAGTTTTACTGAGCTGCTGCTGAATCGCCTCTGACTTTGGAAAAGTCATTGCTAAATTTTAAAATAATGCCTCACATCTGTATAGTACGGTGGTCAGCAACCCGCGGCTCTAGAGCCGCATAGCGCCGCCCTAGTGGCTCCCTGGACGTCTTTCAGAGACGTGTGAAAATGGAAAAAGATGAAGAAAAAAATTTATTTTTTGGTTTTAATATATTTACTGCCAGAGAACAAACATGACACAAACCTTCCTAATTGTTAGAAATCCCACTGTTTGTGTTAAACACACTTCACTGATGAGAGTATTTGGCAAGCACCGTTTTGTCCTACTACTTTCGGCGGTCCTTGAACGCACCGTAGTTTGTTTACATGTACAACTTTCTCCGACGCTGCCACAGAAAGTCGTGTTTTATGCCACTCCTTATTAGTCTCATTTTGTCCACCACACATTTTATACTGTGCATGCACGAAGGTGAGCTTGATTTTATTGGTTTGCTGGAGTGCTTATCAGGCATATTTGGTCAATCCATGACTGCAAGCTAATCAATGCTAACATGCTATTTAGGCTAGCTGTATGTACATATTGCATCATTATGCCTCATTTGTAGGTATATTTGAGCTCATTTAATTTCCTTCACTTATGTCCTTTGTGTATTTAATTTATATTTGCATGTCTCATGACACATTATCTGTATGTAATATTGGCTGCATTTCTGATAGTTTGTGTGACATGTTGTTCCAGACCACAGCAAACGTTATCCAGCTTGCAAAGATTGTAATAAATCCATTAGAAGAAGACAGCCTGCCGTTTCCTTAAACTTGGAAACACACATCTATACCTTTGGACATTCTGAGCCAGTAATTTCCAGTGAGAAGCCTCCATTTTACTAATGATTTCCAATGTTGTAAAAAATGTGTAGAATAAAAATTAAAATACAACATTTCTGTCAACAAAAATTTGCGTCAGCCTTTGATAGTAGGCTATTATAGTTAATATAGACACTTACATCATGTGTTGCCTTCATTATAACACTTATATAAGGCTCTTAAGACAGATTTTTTGTTTCTATCTTTGGTCCAATATGGCTCTTTCAACATTTTGGGTTTGCCTACCCCTGGTATAGTACAATATTTTTTCCTTAAAAGTGATAATTTGGTCACTTTAAAATTCAAAGTACATTCAAAGGTATCGCTAAAAAAGCGGCAAGATGCTCATTTTATCCCAACATTTTTAACCTGAGGAGTGAGGATGCTGAATTCAACATCTTATTGTGAAGCACAAGTCTTGTGCTGAAAGATATAAACATCCCACCAGTCGGCATCCAAGTGACTGTTTTGTTATGTTCATATTGTGTATTTCTTGTTTTGCACTAAACAATATACTGTAAATATTATTTATCATGACTGTGACTGTTACTACATTGCATATATACGTACAGCATGTATATAACATATTTACCAGTCGATAACATCAACAAAGCTCAAGCTAGTGCATTCACGCACAGCATAAAACGTTTGGTGGACAAAATGAGACTAAGAAAGAGTGGCATAAAACATGTCTTTCTGTGGCGGCGGCGGAGAAAACTTGTAAATGATTGCAAACAAACTACGGAGAGTTCAAGTACAGCTGAAATTAGTAGGACAGAACAGCGCTCGCCAAATACTCTCATCAGTGAAGCATATACACAAATGTATTAAAAAGTGGGATTTCTAACAATTAGGAAGGTTTGTGTCATGTCTGTCCTCCTACAAAAGTCATATTAAAACAAAAAATATATATTTTTCCCCTCATCTTTTTCCATTTTTATACATTTTTGAAAAAGCTCCAGGGCTAAAAAGCCGCATGTGGCTCTAGAGCCCCAGCTTAAACACACAGGATTCACAGACATGGCCTTCCTACCCGCTTTGACGCATGGGTCACATAACGGCGATAAGTGGCGTCTTCGCAAGATGCAGAAAGCAGAGGAGGCAACGTGCAGGTAAAAAGGTATTTCATGTAGGCTCAAATAAACAAAAGACAAATGCCCAAGGATAGGGAAGGCTTTGGAAGACAAACAGAATGCTGGACAACAGCAAAAACTTACAAAAAGTGTGGAGCAGAGACGGCGTCACCGTTGGCCATAAACAAAGTCCCGTCAAAGAAAGGAAGCATTCTTGATTACAAACAGAAAACAGGTGCGGGGCACGAGCGCTCAAAGGCAGGTGTGAAGCTGCTGCAGGAAACGAGAAAACAGGAAGTGAAAGCTACAAAATAAGAGCGCAGGACAGGAACTAGAACACTAAACACGGGGGAACACTAACAAACTCAATACAAGGCATGATCATGACACTCGCGACCTGCTAGTTAGATATCCTGCAAAGTAACAATAGTTACGAGGAAAAACATGTGATTACAACGCCAAATATCTCGTTGTGAGACTATTTTGGCTTCAAACCGGATGGGCAATATGAGCCCATCAACTCGGACGAACAAGTGAGAATGCCGTGACGGCAACAAAAAAAGAAAATGTTTTTCAAACTGTGAAAAAAATGCACTTTAAGATGTTTATTTGTTCAAGTTAATTTTTTGCTTACACAGATGAGTCCATTTTATTTTATTTTTCTATTTATTTTACAGTACAATGGTAACCAATTTACAGTAATGACAAATAAGAGTTTATATTAGGGGCGGCACGGCTCGGTTGGTAGAGCGGCCGTGCCGGCAACTTCAGGGTTCCGGGTTCGATTCCCGCTTCCGCCATCCGAGCCATTGCCGTTGTGTCCTTTGGTCAAGACATTTTACCCATGTTCCACCTAGTTTAAATGTAGCTTAAAGATGTAAATAATGGGTTTCACTGAGTCTCTGGAGAAAAAGCGCTATATAAATATCACTTCACTATATCCTTTTAAATGGTTACTTGTGTTAATATATCATGATTACATTAGTGCTTAATTTGGTCACAAAATAATGATGATAATATTGTTTATCAGCAGTTGTATTCATTTACAGTCGTGGTCAAAAGTTGACATACACTTGTAAAGAACATAATGTCATGGCTGTCTTGAGTTTCCAATCATTTTTTCTACAACTCTAATGACTGCATCACATGAGCCCTATTTAAACGGGCTCAGAGAAGTCAACAGGTGTCATCAATCACAATCACTCATAATGAGTGATTGTAATGATATCAAGTACAGGCACGTATCTAGTCGATACTACTATGATTATGTCAATATTTTTTGGCATCACAACATCTTCTTTCGTTTAAAAAAAAATGCATATTATGTTGATAAACTCAGGAAATATGTCCCTGGACACATGAGGACTTTGAATATGACCAATGTATGATTCTGTAACTACTTTGGATGATACCCAAATGTGTGGTATCATCCAAAACTAATGTAAGGTATCAAACAACAGAAGAATAAGTGATAAAAAACATTTTAACAGAAGTGTACATAGAACATGTTAAAAGAGAAAATAAGCAGATATTAACAGTAAATGAACAAGTAGATTAATAATTCATTTTCTACCACTTGTCCTTAATAATGTTAACAAAATAATAAAATGATAAATGACACAATATGTTACTGCATATGTCAGCAGACTAATTAGGAGCCTTTGTTTGCCTACTTACTACTAAAAGACAAGTTGTTTTGTATGTTCACTATTTTATTTAAGGACTTAACTGCAATAAGAAACATATATTTAATGTACCCTAAGATTTTTTGTTAAAATAAAGCCAATAATGCAATTTTTTTGTAGTCCCCTTCATTTAGAAAAGTGCCGAAAAGTATCGAAATATTTTTAGTACCGGTACAAAAATATTGGTATCATTACAACACTAGTATGGTTCTGTAACAGCTTCTTCCCTCAGGCCGTAAGACTCTTGAACGCATCATAATAATCCCCTCAATTCCCCCCGAAAATGGATTAACTCGCTGGAATATAAAGACAATATAACATACATCCATAAACATGGATGCATATGCAAAAGTGCAATATATTTATCTGTACAATCCATTTATTTGTATCTGCACATTATTGATTTTTTATCCTGCACTACCATGAGCTAATGCAACAAAATTTCGTTTTATCTGTACTGGAAAGTTCAAATTTGAATGACGATAAAAAGGAAGTCTAAGTCTAATGTTGCTGTATGTATACTTTTGACCCAGCAGATTTGGTCACATTTTCAGTAGACCCATAATACATTCATAAAAGAACCAAACTTCATGAATGTTTTTTGTGACCAACAACTATGTGCTCCAATCACTCTATCACCAAAAGATAAGATTTGTAGAAATGATTGGAAACTCAAGACAGCCATGACATTATGTTCTTTACAAGTGTATGTCAACTTTTGACCACGACTGTATATGTATAAAAAATAGCAATTACTTTTTTTCTCAAAACCGTGCAACTAAAATCATATGATACGTGTTGGTATCTCTTTTGCGAAGACATTAAACGTAATAACCAATCCTAAATACAACCTCCAGACAATTGTGAGCGGTGGCGGGCGTCCCGAGCGCAGGCTGCTGCAGTGTGAAGGCCTTACCAAATTTAACTTGACGCCGCAGGCCGAATCTGAGGTGAAATCAAAATCTCGGGAGCGTGAAAGGAAGGCGGCATAGTGGCGAACACGTGAAGGATCTACTGTACATCTGGCTGATGATGTGTCCGCTGGTAGCGCCGGCTGCCACTAACGCGTTTAATCACACGTGACTGCGCCGCCTCAGGTCCATGAAATCACCAGTTTTCGTGGTCCCGACTCAACCTGAGTCGTGTGTGTTCGTTGTCGGGATTAAAGGATTAAATTTGTACTAATGACCGGGGTAGGCTGTGTCTTTAAAAGTCGCAATTTAAATGTTCTCTAGTGTGCATCAGGCATTTAGCAAATTGCCAGTAAGTGTTCTCAGGTTGCCATACTGCCAACTTAAGTAGTCGTTAAAAAGGAAATGGCTGGAAAATGTGTTTTTCCTGATGGATTACATCAGGTGTGTCCAAAATATGGCTCGCGGGCCAAGTGCGGCCAGCCAGTCTCTACAATTTGGCCTGCCAGACGCCATACTTGGTGATTTCTGACTGCTACATATTCGCTGACATCATGTGGACAATGTGGGTAAATCAGATCAATGACCCTTAAGTATCACAGCATTTACTTGTATGACACAGTCCAAACAACCTTCCCTAGTCATGGCGGGGGGAAAAATCAACTAGCATTAGGTCAACACACTGCTCACTGAACATTGTGGATTTTATGAAAAACCTCCAAACACTGTAAAACAATTCCAAATCATACCCACTTGAATCCATTAGAGTGCATGATGGGAAAAAATGTAAAACACACCACTCACTTATCCAGTA
>NC_084758.1:25935693-25955693 GCF_033978785.1 Entelurus aequoreus
GTTTCATTTGTCATGTATTGTTATGTTGCATTGTTTACTTAAAATTAGAATTGTTCTGTCCCAAATGTGTTACTTTTAGGTCTCTGGAATTGATTACTTGGATTTACATTATTATTCATGGGAAAAATTGTTCGTTTTTATATAATTTTGCTGTCATCTGACATTTTGGAACAAAGTCCTACAGAAGACCGAGGTACCAGTGCACTTAATCTAGGCTGTGCCAGATTGGGGTTCAACTGACCACGTCCTTGACCGTATGACTTAAATCAGGGTTTGGCAACCCAAAATTTTGAAAGAGCCATATTGGACCAAAAATACCAAAAACCAATCTGTCTGCAGCCGCAAAAAATGACAAGTCTTCTATAAGTGTTATAATGAAGACAACACATGATGTAAGTGTCTATATTAGCTATATTAGCCTACTATCAAAATGACTATGTGTCGCAGGCTGACGCAAATCTTTGTTGACAGAAATGTTGAAATGTTATATTTATTCGCCACATTTTTACAACATTGGAAAACATTAGTAAAACCAAGGCTTCTCAAAGGGTGAGATAACTCCTGGAAATTACTGGCTTAGAATGGCCAAAGGTATAGATGTGTGTGTCCAAGTTAAAGGAAACTTCTTCTAATGGATTTAGAAGATAAACAACAGGAACAACAAGGTGCACAAATAACTATCAGAAATGCAGTCAATATTACATACAGATAATGTGTCATGAGTAGGGATGATACTCGAAACCGGTTTTCCCGGTTGTTCAATAAGAAAAGAACCGAGTCCTCGGACTCGAATCCCTTTTTGAGAACCGGTACCCGTTATCGAGACCACTACGTATAGTAAAGAAAAAGAGTTGCTTCTTTATTCGAATCCCTGGGACCAATCCCGTCCCGACCAGAAATGCCCCGTGAGACATCACAAGAAATGGCGTCACGTAGCTCAGTCATTAGGCGCAGATAGCGAAAGCAGGAAAAACAATGGACCGGAAAAAGCGCTCCAAGGTGTAATAAAGTTCAAAACAAAAGGTATAATCCAATGAATAACTTTACTGAGAGATTTGAGCAGGGTACAAACACATGACGAACACTTTTACAACCAACGGGAAATATAACAACCAGGCTAGCAACGCTCCTCCTTTACGGCAGCTGTCGCAACGTTCCTAAAGCAACCGCAGCACATACGACATATGTATATGACATCTCCCTTTTTGTTTTTCTTTCCTTGTAAACAAAACAAAATCACACTGTATATGTGTTGTCTGTCTAATTATAAATGATGCAGACGAGGCGTGTTGGCCGAGTTCTTGACGTTTACTTTCACAGCGTGCTCATAACCTCATTCTTAGCTGCCGGGTGACGACATGCAACAACACTTTTCGGGGCTACCGCGCATGCTCGTCACTCCCGTTGCATGCTGGGTAGTGTAGTTGTTATATTCCCTAGCTCATAACATCACATCTTTCCCCCTATAAAGAAATAATGTTAACTCAATAAAGTGTATTTCTTTTTTTAGCTTTAACTTTTCATTTTTTAGCATTGTAACCACACTTGCAAACAACTTTTCTCTTCATAGAATATTCTTTCAATAAAGAAATAAAGTGCAAAAATGTCAAAGCATCATAACAAACAGTTATGTCAAATAGCAGCAGAAGTGCACTTTTGGAGAGCTGTATTATTTTCAGTTTTGTGTCCAAGGGACTGATTTTATTCAACACTATTATTATTTATACACTTATAGTGATCCCAGAGACAGGTTGTTTTTGTGTTACTGTATATATTTGTTTTACTTAAAAATCCCACTTAATATACTTTGGGTAACAACAGTCAATATTTATTTATTTTATTTTATTTTTTTAGGGGGGGGTAACAGTCAATATTTATTTATTTATTAGATTTTATTTTTTTCTTATATAATAAAAGTGAGCTTTTGTTAAACCAAATATCGTGTGTTTTTTTCCATATACAACAACCTTTCTGGACTCGATAAGAGAATCGATAAGAGAATCGATAAGGAATCGGTTCGATAAGAGGATTCGATAATAGGCTCGAACTCGATAATTTCATATCAAACATAATCCCTAGTCATGAGACATGCAAACGTAAATTAAATACAGAGGACCTCAGTAAAGGAAATTAAATGAGCTCAAATATACCTACGAACGAGGCATAATGATGCAATATGTAGATACAGCTAGCCTGGATAGCATGTTATGCCTGATTAGCACTCCACACAAGTCAATACGATCAACAAAGCTCACCTTTGTGCATTCAGGCACAGCATAAAACGTTTGGTGGACAAAATGAGACAAAGACGGAGTGGCATAAAACACGTCTCGGAGAAAAGTGCACGTGTAAACAAACTGTTGCGTCACAGTCCAAACAACTACGGTGAGTTCAAGGACAAAACGGCGCTCGCCAAATACTCTCATCAGTGAAGCTTAAACATATTAAACAGTGGGCTTTCTAACAATGAGGTTTTTGTCATGTTTGTCCTCCTACAGAAACCTTATTAAAACAAAAAATATATTTTTCCCCCCATCTTTTTCCATTTTTATACATTTTTGAAAAAGCCCTAGGGAGCCACTGGGGTGGCATGCAGCTCTAGAGCCGCGTGTTGCCGACCCCCGCGACGTAAATAAAGGGCATTTGACCTCATCGGTTCTGCACTGTACTTACAATACATGGTCACATTCTGAGAGCCTTTTTCACCATTAAAGCTTGTTCTTGCCCTATGAACCACAGGAAGTTCAATTAACATCAGGCTAAATAAATACTAAGTGCCGGTAATGTTGTTCACCTGGAAAAATAATGGCCTTGGGTCTAAATGGGCCAAATTGCAGCCTTAGCAGCGCTTGCAAACCCTATTTAAATGCCACTTGGCTTGTTGGATACCGGAGCGTGTGCTGGAGTTGATATATTTGGAGGTGGAATTGACATTTCAAAAAGGAGTGCCAAGGAGATGTATGCACTATGGAGGTCAGTCCTCTGGTGACGGCTCAGAAGTGCATGTCGTCGTGCTGCCACTAGTTGTTTTACACTCGCCCGCCTGGCGGCGGTAAAAACATTACTGTCAGCCTAAAATACATCTTGGGATGTAAATATTTCAGCCTCTTGCGATAATATATGTCATGGCATTGTTTGGAATATAAATAAGAACTAGAGGTGTCCGATAATATCGGTCTGCCGAAATTATCGGCCGATAAATGCGTTAAAATGTAATATCGGAAATTATCGGTATCGGTTTTTTATTAACAGTATCGGGTTTTTTTTTTGGGTTTTTTTTTATTATTAAACCCACATAAAAAACACAAGATACACTTACAATTAGTGCACCAACCCAAAAAACCTCCCTCCCCCATTTACACTCATTCACACAAAATGGTTGTTTCTTTCTGTTATTAATATTCTGGTTCCTACATTATATATCAATACAGTCTGCAAGGGATACAGTCCGTAAGCACACATGATTGTGCGTGCTGCTGGTCCACTAATAATACTAACCTTTAACAGTTAATTTGACAAATTTTCATTAATTACTATTTTCTATGTAACTGTTTTTATATTGTTTTACTTTCTTTTTTATTCAAGAAAATGTTTTTAATTTATTTATCTTATTTCATTTGATTCAATTTTTTAAAAAGTACCTTATCTTCACCATACCTGGTTGTCCAAATTAGGCATAATAATGTGTTAATTCCACGACTGTATATATCGGTTGATATCGGTATCGGTTGATATCGGTATCGGTAATTAAAGAGTTGGACAATATCGGCATATCGGATATCAGCAAAAAGCCATTATCGGACATCCCTAATAAGAACCATTTCGAAAACAGACTCTTGCTACTGTGTCATTTCCAGTCGAGACTATTTTTAATCTACCGTATTTTTCAGACTATAAGTCGCAGTTTTTTTTCATAGTTTGGCCGGGGGTGCGACTTATACTCAGGAGCGACTTATGTGTGAAATTATTAACACATTACCGTAAAATATCAAATATTATTTAGCTCATTCACGTAAGAGACTAGACGTATAAGATTTCATGGGATTTAGCGATTAAGAGTGACAGATTGTTTGGTAAACGTATAGCATGTTCTATATGTTATAGTTATTTGAATGACTCTTACCATAATATGTTACGTTAACATACCAGGCACGTTCTCAGTTGGTTATTTATGCCTCATATAACGTACACTTATTCAGCCTGTTGTTCACTATTCTTTATTTATTTTAAATTGCCTTTCAAATGTCTATTCTTGGTGTTGGCTTTTATCAAATACATTTCCCCAAAAAATGCGACTTATACTCCAGTGCGACTTATACTCCGAAAAATATGGTAATTGCACATTTCCTTTCCAAAGCTGATCATTGCTCAACTGCAGGGATTGCCACCATTAATGATAAACCGCGGCAAAATTCCAGAAGGTACGTAAATTTGATTGATTACCACGTTTGGATAAACGCGCTGATCGGTAGCTGGCAGCTTAAAAATACGAGTGGTGAAATATGACGCTCCACACAAGGACGTGTTTACAATAGTGTTGTCCCGATACCAATATTTTGGTACCGGTTAAACAGCTAGCGCCATCTTTTGACACTTCTTCCGCACCCGTCCTTGCACGCTACACCGCTACAACAAAGATGACGGGGAGAAGACGCTGTCGAAGTGGAGGCACGTAAATAAGACCGCCCACAAAAGGGCGCATCCTGAAGAGACTGTCAGAAAGCGACTTGAAGATGATCTGTAAAACATCATCTATGCAACATTTTGACCAAAGAACCACCATTACATGTAGGGCTGGGCGATAAGGCCTTTTATTAATATCTCGATATTTTTTGGCCATGTCACGATACACGATATATATCTCGATATTTTGCCTTAGCGTTGAATGCACACATGATGCATACAATCACAGCAGTATGATGATTCTATGTGTCTACATTAAAACATTCTTGTTCGTACTGCATTAATATATGCTCATTTTAAACTTTCATGCAGAGAGGGAATTCACAACTAAGTCAATATAGCAAAAGTGTATTTATTAAACAGTTATTAAAGGCCCACTGAAATGAATTTGTTTTATTTAAATGGGGATAGCAGATCTATTCTGTGTCATACTTGATCATTTCGCGATATTGCCATATTTTTGCTGAAAGGATTTAGTATAGAACAACGACAATAAAGATCCCAATCTTTGGTATCTGATAAAAAAAAGGCTTGCCCCTACCGGAAGTAGCGTGACGTAGTCAGTTGAACATATACGCAAAGTTCCCTATTGTTTACAATGATGGCCGCATGAAGTGAGAGAGATTCGGACCGAGAAAGCGACGATTTCCCCATTAATTTGAGTGAGGATGAAGAAAGATTTGTGGATGAGTAAAGTGCAAGTGAAGGACTAGTGGGGAGTTGAAGCTATTCAGATAGGGAAGATGCTGTGAGAGCCGGGGGTGACCTGATATTCAGCTGGGAATGACTACAACAGTAAATAAACACAAGACATATATATACTCTATTAGCCACAACACAACCAGGCTTATATTTAATATGCCACAAATTAATCCCACATAAAAACACCTAGGTGTTTGTTATGCTAGCTCCTAGCTACTAGCTCGAGCTAGTTATAGCTCGAGCGGGTAATATGGACGGGATCCCGTATATATAACCCGCCAATACAACTCAAACACCTGCACAACACACACACACTCACTCAGCCCAAAGAACCGTCCACCTAACCCAAGGTTCATAAAGCTTATTTATTTAACCAAAGTTACATACATGACACGCACGTACGGGCAAGCAATCAAATGTTTGGAAGCGCGCGGGTGGGACCTGATATTCAGCTGGGAATGACTACAACAGTAAATAAACACAAGACATATATATACTCTATTAGCCACAACACAACCAGGCTTATATTTAATATGCCACAAATTAATCCCGCATAACAAACACCTAGGTGTTTGTTATGCTAGCTCCTAGCTCCTAGCTACTAGCTCGAGCTAGTTATAGCAAGCGATCAAATGTTTGGAAGCGTACTCACGGTATCGCGTCTGCGTCTGTTAACGAAGTCAAAGTCCTCCTGGTAAGAGTCTCTGTTGTCCGAGTTCTTCGATCTTGACTGCATCTTTCGGGAATGTAAACAATGAAACACAGACTGTGTTGTGTTGCTGACTTCCCTCGCAAAATACTCCGCTTTGCACCGTGTTTCTTCTTTGCTTGCTCAGCTTCTTTCTCCATAATGCAATGAACAAATTGCAACAGATTCACCAACACAGATGTCCAGAATACTGTGGAATAATGAGATAAAACAGCTATTTCGTATTGGCTTCAATGGGGAAGCCATACCTGTGTTCTACTGGCTACGTCACGCGCATACGTCATCCTCAAAGGCGCTTTGAACCGGAAGTTCCCCGGGAAATTTAAAATGTCACTTTATAAGTTAACCCGGCCGTATTGGCATGTGTTGCAATGTTAAGATTTCATCATTGATATATAAACTATCAGACTGCGTGGTCGCTAGTAGTGGCTTTCAGTAAGCCTTTAAGTCGTCTGTTTTCATCGCAAAATTCCACAGTATTCTGGACATCTGTGTTGGTGAATATTTTGCAATTTGTTTAATGAACAATGAAGACAGCAAAGAAGAAAGTTGTAGGTGGGAAGCGGTGTATTTCGGCCGGCTGCAGCAACACAAACACGTAGCCGGTGTTTCATTGTTTACATTCCTGAAAGATGACAGTCAAGCTTTACCATTGGCCTGTGGAGAACTGGGACAACAGAGACTCTTACCAGGAGGACTTTGAGTTGGATACGCAGACGCGGTACCGTGAGTACGCAACCAGAATGTTGCCATAAGCATTTTGTTTTATTTGTATGTGTAACGCAGTACGCAGCTGCGGCTTCCAAACATTTGATTGCTTGCCCGTACGTGCGTGCCGCTATGTGCATGTCACGTACGTAACTTTGGGGAAATATATGTACTGTATGAACTTTACGGAGGTGAACGGTACTTTGGGCTGTGGGATTGAGTGTGTTGTGCGGGTGTTTGATTTGTATTGGCGGGTTATATGGACGGGAGGGGGGAGGTGTTTGTTATGCGGGACTAATTTGTGGCATATTAAATATAAGCCTGGTTGTGTTGTGGCTAATAGAGTATATATATGTCTTGTGTTTATTTACTGTTTTAGTCATTCCCAGCTGAATATCAGGTCCCACCCGCCTCTCACAGCATCTTCCCTATCTGAATCGCTTCCACTGCCCTCTAGTCCTTCACTCTCACTTTCCTCATCCACGAATCATTCATCCTCGATCAAATTAATGGGGAAATAGTCGCTTTCTCGGTCCGAATCGCTCTCGCTGCTGGTGGCCATGATTGTAAACAATGTGCAGATGTGAGGAGCTCCACAACCTGTGACGTCACGCTACTTCCGGTACAGGCAAGGCTTTTTTATCAGCGACTAAAAGTTAAGTAGTGGCACAAACATTCATGTCATTTCCAAAGCAGAAAGTGCAAGATTGTCAGAGACATTTTAAAACAAGCTATTAGTGCACTTTTGTGCATGATGTCACTAAGATGACATATCAAAACAACACTAAATTAAAGTGTACTTTTTGTACAGAACACCGCTACAATAGTTTAAAACAAATAAAGTGCACTTTTGTGCGTGATGTCACACAAGATATTTAAATAAGTGTCAAATAAAAATGAGCTGCATAATAGGACATCAAATAGTGTATGTCCTTCGCTATGTGGTAGGTTACTGCGGACGTTATCTCCTTCTGTTGTTGACTATTTGTTTCATACGGTGTTGATGTGGAAATGGAAGACGCCAGGCTCAATTGGGTCAGTGCTGGTTGCTTCGGCATTTTGTGGGTGTCGCACCGGTCGAGATGTTGACATGCGGAGTTTCAAGCACTCTTCATTCTCTAACGGGTGACTTTTCAAATGATGCTGCAAATTAGTAGTGCTGCTACTTTTTGTAGCAACGCTTTTGCCGCATACTTGACATATTACGGTTGTCTGTTTAACATCTTCCCGTTTGAAGCCAAACCACCGCCAGACGATGGACCCCCTGCTGTTTTTCTTGGGAATTAATTATTCTTCCTTCATTTGTTACCAGATTCACACCTTCTTTCTCTCGTATTACCACTCTCACCACTCCGCTAGCACCACAGCTAACGTTACCATATCTCTACCTCTCTGCTCCGCGGGAGCGTGTGACGTTGCACGCGCGACAGTATGTGACGTATGTAAGAAGGTGCGCTTGTTTTACATCACTGTGTGAAGGAGAGACAAGAAAGAGTGAGAAGAGCCTGTAGTGTAATGCCCGCAGATAAAAGCAACTGTGTGAGAACGTATACTCGAATATCACGATATTGTCATTTTCGATTGGTACCGGGCCGCACAAGAAATAAAAAAAAAAAAAAAAAATAAAAATGTTTTTTTTTTTTTTTTTTTAAATCAACATAAAAAACACAACACATACATTATATATCAATATATATCAATACAGTCTGCAGGGATACAGTCTGTAAGCACACATGATTGTATTTCTTTATGGAGAAAAAAAAAAAAATTTAATTAAAAAAAATCCCCCCACCAGTCCGCGGGACTAATTTTTAAGCGTTGACCGGTCCGCAGCTACAAAAAGGTTGGGGACCACTGATGTAGACCACAAGGAAGTGTTTTACTTTTTTTTTTTAAAATCATAATAATGCGCCTTTTGTATAAAAGTAGACCTGTATAGACCCACTCATCGGCAGTGCCCCTTATAATCTGCTGCGCCCTATGGTCCGGGAAAAAAATATATATATATCATTTTAAATGGCTCGCGAATGCGTACAAATAATAGGCCTCAAAGTACTTTACCATCTATCAGCACTTTGACAGAAAAACACTATATATATATATATATATATATATATATATATATATATATATATATATATATATATACATATACACATATATATATATACATATACATATATATATATATATATATACACATATATATATATATATATATACCAGGGGTCGGCAATCAGCACTTTGACAGAAAAACACTATATATATATATATATATATATATATATATATATATATATATATATATATATATATATATATATATATATATATATATATATATATATATATATATATATATAGTGTTTACTGTATATATATAGTGTTTGACAGCACTTTGACAGAAAAACACTATATACATATACAGTATATAATATATATATATATACAGTATATACTATATATATATATATATATATATATATATATATATATATATAGTGTTTACTGTATATATATATAGTGTTTTTCTGTCAAAGTGCTGATAGATGGTGAAGTACTTTGAGGCCTATTATTTGTACGCATTCGTGAGCCATTTAAAATGATGTGGCCTGTGCACTGAACTATGAAGTTAAGTAGATGGCCACAAAATGTTAGACTTAGACTTCCTTTTATTGTCATTCAAATTTGAACTTTACAGTAACGATAAGAACAACATTTTGTTGCATCAGCTCGTTGTAGTGCAGCATAAAAGAGCAATAATGTGCAGATATAAATAAATAGATTACTGTACAGATAAATATATTGCACTTTTAGAATAGAATAGAATGGACTTTATTGTCATTATATTTGCATATAACGAGATTAAGGACTCCAATTTAAGGTGCGGTAGTGGGAACAAATATGGGGTAAAAATACATAATAAAATAAAATAAATTACACAACAGGCAATAAAGAAAAAAACTAACAATTGAAATAAACAGACTACTATCCAATAAGAATAATACGCTATCCTGTACAATAAGCAAAACACTATAGAAATACAAAATACTGTACAATATACAGAACAAGACAAGAGTACCGGAGTAATAAATAACAATCAGTGTCGGATGTATTGCACTCGTAGGGTAATATTGCACAGTAGGGTATTAGGGTAGGATATTGTATAGGGGTGAATTATCATTATAAGTTAGAGTTCAAGATGGTGACAGCTCTGGGAAAGAAGCTGTCTCTGAGCCTGTTTGTTCTGGCTCTGATGCACCTGTAGCGCCTGCCCGATGGTAACAGGTCGAAGCCAGGGTGTGTGCTGTCCTTGGTAATGCTTTTTGCTCTGTTGAGGCAGCGGGAGTTGTGTAAATCCTTCAGGGAAGGGAGGGGGCAGCCGATGATTTTTTGTGCAGACTTTATGACCCTCTGAATCGCCTGTTTGTCTGCTTCAGTGCAGCTGGCGTACCACACTGTTATGTAGTACGTCAGCAGGCTCTCGACAGCCGAGCGATTGCATATGCATCCACGTTTACGGATGTATGTTGTATTGTCTTTATATTCCAGCGAGTTAATACATTTTTGGGGGGAATTGAGGAGATTATTATGATGCATTCAAGAGTCTTATGGCCTGAGGGAAGAAGCTGTTACAGAACCTGGAGGTTCTGCTATGGAGGCTGCGGAACCTCTTTCTAGAGGTGAAACCTGCTCAGTGGCCTAGTGGTTAGAATGTCCGCCCTGAGATCGGTAGGTTGTGAGTTCAAACCCCGGCCAAGTCATACCAAAGACTATAAAAATGGGACCCATTACCTCCCTGCTTGGCACTCAGCATCAAGGGTTGGAATTGGGGGTTAAATCACCAAAAAATATTCCCTCACCCTCAACCCTCTACGGGGTGAGGGTGATGGGTCAAATGCAGAGGATAATCGCACCACACTTAGTGTGTGTGTGACAATCATTAGTACTTTAACTTTTAACTTTAGAGTCCAGCAGTGAAAACAGTCCTTATGGGCCTGCTGTAGCATTTTTAAGGATGCCCTGTGTTTACCGAGAAACACTGTGTGCAATTTGTGAGTTATAACTGCAAAATGGCATGAAAAGAAAGGACACAGTGTGTTTTTACGGGTATCATATTCTCCCGGCTGTTGCACAAAGACCATGCAACCCTTTGTTGTTTTCACTTTGATTTCGCCTGAGATCATAAAGGCAAACCACAGCGGCAACAATACGTCCCAGTCGCTGAGTTACGCTGTGGTTTGCCTTTATGATTCAGGCGAAATCAAAGTGAAACAACAAAGGGTTGCATGGTCTTTGTGCAACAGCCGGGAGAATCATGACTACCGCTAAAACACACTGTGTCCTTTCTTTTCATGCCATCTTAGCCGACTCTATAACTCACAAATTGCACACAGTGTTTCTCGGTGTAAAACGAGGCGCATGCCCTTAAATGAACAGCAGCTGCGGACTGTGGTCGACCACGGCGAGGTGGTCAAACGTGTTGAGCGGCCAGAGTCGCCGGGGGACCGGGAGAAAGTGGGTCATTACGCCCCTTTCAGGTGGGTTGACAGGAAAGGGAGAGAGAAATTCAGAGGTTGTGGGATTAATTGATTTTTCCGCAGTGGAAATAAAACAGCGGAAGAGTGATGGCCAGTAACCTCTGCCAAGCTACTTGAGTAGCTGCACATATGCTGCATATATTCCACAAACTCCCCCCGAAGACAAATCCATGGTTCATTACTCTGAGACAAAAATGCGATGGTTGAAGAGCTTTTTTCCTAGGAAGCAGGTTTTTCTTTAAAATAAACAACCAAGTTTTCTTTACCTTGTCTTACAATAAATGAGGTTATTGAGAATCTCCCGGATGTCATGTTGGAACTGCATAGACGGGTTCTTGATTTTGAAAATCCATCCATTTCCTACCGCTTGTCCCTTTTGGGGTCGCGGGGTGTGCTGGAGCCTATCTCAACTGCATTCTGGCAGAAGGCGGGGTACACCCTGGACAAGTCGCCACCTCATCGCAGGGCCAACACAGATAGACAGACAACATTCACACACTAGGGCCAATTTAGTGTTACCAATCTGAACATTAAGACTGGTTATTGTTTCCATGCCAGTATGGAGATATGGACCATAACTGATATTGCGGTATTTTTTAGGCCGAATGGAGATAAACTAAATATACAGTCGCGATCAAAAGTTAACATACACTTGTAAAGAACATAATGTCATGGCTGTCTTGAGTTTCCA
Source organism: Entelurus aequoreus (assembly GCF_033978785.1). Lineage (NCBI taxonomy): Eukaryota > Metazoa > Chordata > Actinopteri > Syngnathiformes > Syngnathidae > Entelurus > Entelurus aequoreus. The sequence continues at coordinate 25,947,728 of NC_084758.1, forward strand.
ATAATTTCTACAACTCTCATTTTTTTGTAATAGAGTGATTGGAGCACATACTTGTTCACAAAAAACATTCATGAAATTTGGTTCTTTTATGAATTTATTATGGGTCTACTGAAAATGTGAGCAAATCTGCTGGGTCAAAAGTATACATACAGCAATGTTAATATTTGCTTACATGTCCCTTGGCAAGTTTCACTGCAATAAGGCGCTTTTGGTAGCCATCCACAAGCTTCTGGTTTAATTTTTGGCCAATCCTCTTGACAAAATTGGTGCAGTTCAGCTAATTTTATTGGTTTTCTGACATGGACTTGTTCCTTAAGCATTTTCCACATGTTTAAGTCAGGACTTTGGGAAGGCCATTCTAAAACCTTAATTCTAGCCTGATTTAGCCATTCCTTTACCACTTTTGACGTGTGTTTGGGGTCATTGTCCTGCTGGAACACCCAACTGCGCCCAAGACCCAACCTCCGGGCTGATTATTTTAGGTTGTCCTGAAGAATTTGGAGGTAATCCTCCTTTTTCATTGTCCCATTTACTCTCTGTAAAGCACCAGTTCCATTGGCAGCAAAACAGGACCAGAACATAATACTACCACCACCATGCTTGACGGTAGGAATTGAAGGCCTCACCTTTTCTCCTCCAAACATATTGCTGGGTTTTGTTGCCTAACAGCTCAATTTTTGTTTCATCGGACATCACATGGACAAAGATAAGACCTTCTGGAGGAAAGTTCTGTGGTCAGAATTCTGAGTTGTAGAAATGATTGGAAACTCAAGACAGGCATGACACTATGTTCTTTACTAGTGTATGCAAACTTTTGATCGCGACTGTATTTAAACAAGACATGCAGCAACAAAGCTCAGCTGTGCAAAGAACAACAGAAATATAAACAGATGTACGGTATCACTTAAACCAGCGGTGTCCTAACTACGACGTCTTCAACTTAACCCGCGATACGGGACGGATTCAATAAATAACTTCTGTCCTCTGTTGTCTTCTGTGTTTTTTTTAAATAAATTTTGATTTCTATTTACTGTTTTAATTGGTTTTACCCTTTAAAATCGTTTTTAATCATATTTATTTTTATATTGTTTTTATATTGGTTTTTTAATATTGTTTTTAACATGGCTGTGCAGCATTTTGGAAACATATCACATGTAAATATCTACTGGTCTGATTGCTGCCATTTTATCAGCATCTAGTTCAGGGGTCGGCAACCCAAAATGTTGAAGGAGCCATATTGGACCACAATTATAAAAAAGTAATCTGTCTGGAGCCGCAAAAAATTAAAAGATTTATATAAGTGTTATAATGAAGGCAACACATGATGTAAGTGTCTATATTAGCTATATTAGCCTACTATCAAAGTGACTATGTGTCGCAGGCTGAAACAAATATTTTACAGAAATGTTGAAATGTAATATTTATTCTACACATTTTTACAACATTAGAAAACATTAGTAAAACTTCTCAGAGGGTAAGATAACTCCTGAAAATGACTGTCTTAGAATGGTCAAAGGTATAGATGTGTGTGTCCAGGTTAAAGGAAACACCAGGCTGTCTTCTTTTAATGGATTTATTACAATCTTTGCAAGCTGTGTAACGTTTGCTGTGGTCTGGAACAACATGGCACACTAACAACTATAAGAAATGCAGCCAATATTACATACAGATACTGTGTCATGAGACATGCAAATATAAATTATATACACAGAAGACATAAGTAAAGGAATATAAATTGGCTCATATATAGCTACAAACGAGGCATAGTGATGCAATATGTACATAAAGCTAGCCTAAACAGCATGTTAGCATGGATTAGCTTGCAGTAATGCACTGACCAAATATGCCTGATTAGCACTCCAACAAGTCAATAACATCAACAAAGTTTACCTTTGTGCATTCACGCACAGTATACAACGTTTGGTGGACAAAATGAGACAAAGAAGGAGTGGCATAAAACATGTCTGAGAAAGTTCAGCATGTATAAAAAACTGTCCACACAACGGTGAGTTCAAGGGCCGCTGAAATTAGTAGGACAAAACGGCGCTCGCCAAATACTCATCAGTGAAGCATAAACACAAACATATTACACAGTGAGCTTTCTAACAATTAGGAAGGTTTGTGTCGTGTTTGTCCTCTGACAGAAACCATATTACAACAAAATACATATTTTTTATCCCATTTTTTGCCATTTCCATAAAATTTTGAAAAGGCTCCATGGAGCCACCAGGGCGCCACTAAAGAGCCACTCTAGAGCCACGGGTTGCTGACCCCCCGATCTAGTTGGAAGTGAAAGTAACTCTGCCTTTAATTGAACTCTCAAGTCAATGAAGTACAATATTTACCTATATGACCCAATCCAAACAACCATCCCTGGTCACGGGGCAGAAAAAAAAAAAAAAAATCACCAAGTATAAAAATTCAACAAACATTGTCACACAACACAACCTGCTCATTGAACTTTGTGGATATTATAAAAAACGTCCAATCAACATAAAAACAAATCCAATAGACACTATTTACATCCATTACAATGCATGATGGGAAACATGCAAAACACTCTCCACACTTATCCGTGTTTGGCGCATTTTAGCGGCTTGATATTTCTGATTGATTACAAATCCTCAAGGAGGTTTTCATGGAAGTAAACAAGGTAGGAGTTGAACTTTCACATACTCTTAATAACCAATTAAAATAATTATTAATTAGATATTCGTTATTCCATAATGCAATAATAACAATTAAATAAATATACATATATACACACATGTACAGAGATAAAAAAAAGATGCGTAACTTCTATATCGTATAAGTCATCTATATCGCGATAAGTACTGCAGCCTCCTGCAATAACGATATATATTACCATATAGGTATAGAATATATATTTGTATCGATCTGCCTGCCTTTGTTTACGTTCAAGAGCACTAACTTGCGGTTAGCATATCTTAATGCGGTGTGTAGTGTAGCATGTTTAGCTATTCCTCGTCCTCCAGGGATGACAGTTGCAAGAAAGGTAGTTCATTTGCTGCCACGGAGGCAAGGATTACTGACTTAGATTGGTTTTGCACTGTAGAGGGACATTAGCCGAATGATACATTGTGCTGTCTGTTCGTTGTCGTTGTCAAATTTGCGGAATACAGCTATAATGTGTCATCAACATGCATTATCACGATATAACGACAGTATTAAAAGCTCTATTGTCAGCCAAATGGGTATCATTTATATTGCCTACAGCCCTGGTTCCAATGTAAAATATGAATAGAATGCTTTCATGGCATTGGGATTTTTGTGAAAATATGTTTTCTATTGCAAGCCCTCGCTGCAACATGAACGGAATGTGGGGAAAGAAAGACATTTTTATCAAGGAAAGCCAAGATTCCATTTACACGTATGTGTCTAATAATGTCTCGAGGAGCTGACGGATGTCAATTTAAGGTGAAGTATCCGCACTATTAACGTCATCAAAACACTTATTTCCATTTTTAGCTTTTGAATTTCTGTACAGGGTGCTTTTAAACTGACGTTTAGCGTTTTGCTTTTTTTTCATCTTATTGAACCGAAAATTGGCAGCCGTCAGTGTACTTCCCAAGTATACAAAGCAACATGAAAGAAAATATATATATATATATACTGTAAATGCCCAGCCAGAGCTCAAATGTGAATCTTAAAATGGCTGCAAACCGATGATTCCCATCCAAGCTTGAGAGGTGCTGCAAAGAGGAATAGGCGAAGCGGTACAAAGACAGGTGTGCCAAGCTTGTGGCATCAAAATCATTGAGGCTGTAATTGCTGCCAAAGGTGCATCAACAAAGTGTTGAGCAAAGACTGAATGATTTTTTTAAATGTTTTCTTTTTAATAAATGTGCAAACAGTTTGAAAAAAAAAATTGTTTTCACATTGTCCTTTTGGGGTATTGTGTGGAGAGTTTTGAGGACAAAAATGAATTAATTCCATTTTGGAATACCGCTGTAACGTAACAAAATATGGAAAAAAGTAAAGCGCTGTGAATACTTTCCGGATGCACTGTTTGATTTAAATAAATTGCAGGTTTTCAGTGGATTAATTTTGACTAATCACGATTGTAGCTGAGATAGGCTCCAGCGCCCCCCGCGACCCCGAAGGGAATAAGCGGTAGAAAATGGATGGATGGATGGACGATTAAATAGTATTATTTTCAATCTATGTTATTTGTGTCTCATTTTGCATGAGCAAGGAAACCAGGCATATACATGCTCTTAATGTGTTTATTAATCACTTTAACATCACCTTCATGTTGACAAACTTTTCTTTGTAAAGTGACTACATATATATATATATATATATATATATATATATATATATATATATATATATATATATATATATATATATATATATATATATATATATATATATACACATATATATATATATATATATATATATATATATATATATATATATATATACATATATATATATATATATATATATATATATATACATATATACATATATATACATATATACATATATACACATATATACATACATACATACATACATACATACATACATACATACATACATACATACATACATACATACATACATACATACATATATATATATATATATATATAAGGTAAAGTTAAATTACCCATGATTGTCACACACACACTAGGTGTGGCGAAATTATTCTCTGCATTTGACCCATCACCCTTGATCACCCCCTGGGAGGTGAAGGGAGCAGTGAGCAGCAGCAGTGGCCACACCCGGGGATCATTGTTGGTGATTTAAGCCCCAATTCCAACCCTTGATGCTGAGTGCCAAGCAGGGAGGTAATGGGTCCCATTTTTATAGTCTTTGGTATGACTCGGCCGGGGTTTGAACTCACGACCTACCGATCTCAGGGCGGACACTCCAACCACTAGGCCACTGAGTAGTCAATTCCGGGCCTAGAGCTTAGCTACATTTAATCGAGAGTAACTTGTAGCTTTGCTTACTACATTTTCCAAGTAGCTTGCCCATCACTGTTAATAAGGATGATGGATTTAACCTGCATTAACATGTTTATTTCCACAGCCCTAAAAAATATGTTTTGAGCAGAGTGGCACAACTTTAATCACAAAAGGTTAATTTCTCTGCAACACAAAAGGGCGATGTTGAAGTAAAAAAAAAAAAAACCCTGGTGCTTTTTGTAGGCTCCAAAAAGTGGTCACCTTTGAATTTGTTTTCACAGGAAAAATAGCTCCTTTTAAAGTTGAAATTAAATTCAGAATAGCACCTTTTGGCTCCAACACACCAATTTTACCAGGCAGCAAAGAGATTCCACTAACACTCCTCCTTTAAGTCGTCAAAGACCTTGAAGAAATTGCTATCTACAGAGTGTTCTGTGCCTCAAATGGAAGAGTTCACATATCTCCCACTGATCTTTCACCAATGGCCATTTGCGCTATCCGACACCAATCTGATAGCAATTTGATCAAGGACAGAAAACCTGAAGGCATCGCAACACTTTGTCCGACACAAAAAGACTCGACTTTTCCAGTTTGCGGCACATTAAAAAGGCGCACATCCAACCTTGTTGTGTTAAGTGCACATGTCGGAAGGTAACTTTTTCTTAGATGAGATTTCTGTTCGGTGGGAATTTCACACCCTCCCTTATTCTCGTCGGGATTTGTGTGATTATCGAACATCAGTGCAAAAATGTAGGAGGACGAAAAGGCTTTTTGCTTCCTTACTCCTGTGAGACTGACTTTGAAAGCCTGACCTTTAAGCGAATTGCTTTTGAAGGTTCTATCCACCTCACTGTGGCGGTGATTTATATTATGCAACATCGCACAATCAAATTAAAGTCAAAGCAAAAGCTATGTTTGGTGGTAAGCTGCCAAAAGCTGTTTGTTTTGTAAGATTTTTCCCATTAAGCCTGACATTTTGACACCTCCTCGTGTATTCATAGAGAGGCTAATAGCAGCATTTTGCTCAACCGGTGTTTGGCATTAAAGCGATGCTTAAAGTAATTGCTTGGGTGGGTTCCCAAAAGCACTTGAACGCCTCTCTGCCATCTTTGCTTTTACGCTACATATGCAACATGCTTCAGTGTGGCCAACAAAATTATTCTGGGTTTTTTAGGATGTTACGAAAGCAAGAACGACAAAATATGCCTACTTGTCCTGTATTTTCTTTTGAAATATCAGAGCCTGGCCAACACGTCTTATTTCTATCATCGGTTCGGGCCTTGCAAATAAACTGCAGGAGAGGTTGGCACTAATTACAATGCAGCGCTCTAGCAGCGCCTTCTAAGTGGTTATATTTAAAAGGGCTTGCTTTATATACTATCATTACAGACTAACGTCACACCATAAGATCTATAAAGGAGAACTGGAATTTTAAATAAATAATAAAAAATAAACATGGCTTACATTTTGATCATGCTTCGTCAGAAATGTTTTGATATTTGATATTTGCACCTAAAAATGCTATCAACATGTACAACATGTAATGTACAGAATATCAGAAGCATTTATTCAGATATGAACATCACATTTTACATTGCCAAACATATTTGACAATCAAAGCAAGATTGTAACAATCCACATTTTGTGTTAATAATGTGCTGAACTGCTATCTAAACGTGGTGTAGCTCCTCCTCTGAATGCAAGTGCTCCTAAAGCCGGAATACAAATTCTGTACTCGTACAAAATACAAAATCTGGCAAGACACTAACACATTGCAAGTTTTTTTTAATTGTCATGTTTAAAAAAGAATAATATTTAAAAACATTTTATTAAAGTAAATTAACTGTCCATTCATGGTGTTAAAATTGTATAATTATACGTCTAGGGTACACTTATTATTGATGAAAAATGATATCTATCTACGATTAATTTTGAGTTAACTATCAACAAAGATTTATCGTGATTAAATATTTTAATCGTTTGGCAGCCCTAATTTATTTACATACATACATACATATATATATATATATATATATATATATATATATATATATATATATATATATATATATATATATATATATATATATATATATATATATATATATATATATATATATATATATATACACACACACACACACACACACACACACACACACACACACACACATAAATATATATACATATGCACATACATATACACTGTATATACATATACACGTACATATATGCATACGTATACACATACATATATATAAATATACACATACATATATATAAATATACACATACATATACATATATAAATATACACATACATATAAATATATGAATATACACATACATATATACATCCATACATATATATATATATACACACACACACACACACATAGTATATATATATATATATATATATATATATGCAAAATACGATAAGGGTATCGCAACTGGCTCACCTTTACAGGTACTCGCCCCTGCACCATCTGTGAGCCTGTGGCCTCGCTCTCTTCATCTCTCCTTCCATCAAGGCACCGGCGGGACTCTGCATGGCAGGGACGTCCTCCTCCCTGAGCCAAAACTAAGCTTGACCGCATACCTCAACTGGACATGAGTTGGTTGGCATCAGCAGATTCTCAAATGGGCACCCCCCGTCATCAACGTTTCGTCGAATTAAGCCCATGACGCTTCGGAGGGGCTCGACGGCAGATCCAGCGTCCTGGATCTACCCCCGCTGAATGCCACCCAACTCTATGTCCCTAGTCCTTCAGTAGGTCGGCTCTGCCATCGCACCTTTCTTTGTAACCAAATCCAGCGCGATGCTTCCTCTGCCCTTTTAGTGATGTTGGCTACCAGCCGCTTCCTAGCCAGCCCCTCGATCCCTAGCAGTCCGAGTGCTCTCCAGAGCGACCGCCCCGCAAAGCCTCTACAGCCCACCTCCACCGGTAGGTTCCAGGCCTTCCATCCATTGTGCTGGCTCTCGAGGATGAGGGTTTGGTACTTCTTGAGCTTGCGTTCGT
>NC_084758.1:25958193-25978193 GCF_033978785.1 Entelurus aequoreus
TATATATATATATATATACTATATATATTTGCATTATGGCTTTCAGCAAAGAAAAATCCATACATTAGCCATATATATGATACGGTGTGGCTAATGTATATATATATATATATATATATTATATATATATATATATATATATATATATATTTGCATTATGGCTTTCAGCAAAGAAAAATCCATACATTAGCCACACCGTATCATAGGCCGTAGGGTTCAAAGCGTAGGGAAAAAAAAGTAGCGGCTTGTTGTCCGGAATTTGCAGTAGTAGCAATATTGTCATTATAAGCGTTACGCAGACAAACTATTTTTAGTGGTGCTGTGATCACAGAGAGCTAACTAGCTTATGCTGCTATGTTGACATATTGAGCCGGTGAGCTCCTGCATTGCCTCTGAGTTGGTAAAAGTTAATTCTTGATTATAAATCGTACCTCTTACCTGGACAGTAGAAGGTTGCGGACATAAACCTAGAAATTGGTCAACTTTGACATTCACTTTAGACCCGGAGATGGCGAGAAAAACACAAAAAATGTTCATTGGCAACAACTTTTTATGTTTTTTTAATTCCGGTTGGATTATAATTCATTCTTCATCTAAACAGGAAGATATAAGAACAGTGTGATGCGTCTGTGAAATAAATACACTGCCCATGCTTAAAATGACAAAAATGGGTAAATATTACATGTTATTATGCATGTGTTTGTTACTACATTACATATATCAGGCCTGTCAAACATACGGCCCGAGGGCCAGATCGGATGAGTTTGCTAAGTATGAAAATTAACCTGAAATGTTTTAATGAAAGAAACAGCTGTTCTAACTGTGTCCACTAGATGTCACAATAGCAATTTTTTTTCTTTGTAGATTATGCTACATATGTACAAAATAAATCGCATGATGTTAGTACATCAGTCGAGGAAAATTATCATGAATAACATACTGTAATTTTATTTTTAGATAATTTTTTTAACTTGATAGATTGAAAATTAACACCAATGTGTTGACTAATGAAGATGATCACATAATATATTCAGAAAATATTAGAGATGTCCGATAATATCGGCCGATAAATGCTTTAAAATGTAATATCGGAAATTATCGGTATCGCTTTTTTATTATCGGTATCGTTTTTTGTTGTTTGTTTTTGTTTTTTTAAATTAAATCAACATAAAAAACACAAGATACACTTACAATTAGTACACCAACCCAAAAAACCTCCCTCCCCCCATTTACACTCATTCACACAAAAGGGTTGTTTCTTTCTGTTATTAATATTGTGGTTCCTACATTATATATCAATATATATCAATACAGTCTGCAAGGGATACAGTCCGTAAGCACACATGATTGTGCGTGCTGCTGGTCCACTAATAGTACTAACCTTTAACAGTTAATTTTACTCATTTTCATTAATTACTAGTTTCTATGTAACTGTTTTTATATTGTTTTACTTGCTTTTTTATTCAAGAAAAGGTTTTTTATTTATTTATCTTATTTTATTATATTTTTAAAAAAGGACTTTATCTTCACCATACCTGGTTGTCCAAATTAAGCATAATAATGTGTTAATTCCACGACTGTATATATTGGTATCGGTTGATATCGGTATCGGTAATTAAGAGTTGGACAATATCGGAATATCGGATATCGTCAATGAGCATTATCGGACATACCTAGAAAATATGAATAACGTCAAATAAAATATGTATACTATAAACCGCAACAGGTAAATGTAAAAAAACAACAACATTATGATTTGTACAATTTCAGAATGTGCTTGTTCTATTTTTAAACAAAGAAAACCATCTAAAGTCTTCTTTATTTTTAAATTATCCTGCTGTGATTTTACCAGTCTGGCCCCCCATCTAAAATGAGTTTGACACCCCTGACATATATACTTTACTTACATCATGTATGGAAAACGTTTATGGAGGTTTTTGTAGCTTTTTTAGAGCTCTTTATAGGCGCAATAGAGCCACTCCTTTGTTTGCTGACTTTTGCTCAAGTTTATTTAATAGTTAAAATACATATGTGATCTTGTCTTACATAAGGATTGTAAATGCCAGGCAAAATAGAAAAAAATAGAAAAAAGTGCAGTTGGCCTTTAAAAGCTAGAGACAAGGAGTACGGGCAACTGCAACTGTTGGAACTCTTCGGTATAAGTCATGGACTCAGTCACAACAGTATTCGACAGTACTCAAATAAAAGGCTGCCATGCACCAGTCGGCTCCAATGCACAGCAACAAACAACAAAAGACAAATTGGCAGACGTAACAGGGTCTGTTATTCTTCTGACAAATGGTAATATGGTGCTTGGCAGCCCATAACATCAACATCATACAGATGAAAGACACATGGTGCATGTTTGTGTCATATTCTATGGACTTTGACTTGAATCCATTGATAAGAATTCAGTTGTTTGTGATGTACTTTTGGTGTTTTTATGACGGAGATGTAAAAACTGGATGGTTGATTTAACTCCGAAAGGGAGGGTGTCATCTGGGGTTGTGATTCTCAATTGTGGTACGCCAAAGAAGTCTGTAAAAAATGTACTGTATATAGCAGGGGTATGCAAGCTGTGGCCCACCAGTATCTTCAATTTAGCCCACAAGACGTCAGGAGTTCAACAAAGCATTGCACAGTCGAGTGCTTTTAATATAATCTTAAATACAAGGTGGTCTCTGAATGCTACATATTTGTTAACATCTTGTGGGCAATGTGAGTAAATCAGATCAATTACCTTTGTTATTAGCACAGCATTTACTTATATGACACAATACAAACAACCTTCCCTAGTCGGATGCAAAAGAAAAAGAAAAAAAACCAACAACTAACATAGGTCAACACACATGGTCACAAATAACACAACTTGCTCACTGAACATTGTGGATATAATGAAAAATGTCCAAACGCCATACTTGCCAAGCTTGAGACCTCCGATATCGGGAGGTGGGGGGGCGTGGTCGGGGGGCGTGTTTGGGGCGTGGCTAAGGGCGTGGCTAAGAAGAGAGTATATTTACAGCTAGAATTCACCAAATCAAGTATTTCATAAATATATATATATATATATATATATATATATATATATATATATATATATATATATATATATATATATATATATATATATATATATATATATATATTTATATATATATATGTATGAAATACTTGACTTTAAGTGAATTCTAGCTATATATATATATATATATATATATATATATATATATATATATATATATATATATATATATATATATATATATATATATATATATATATTTTTTTTTTTTTTTTTTTTTTTTTTTTTTAAATTTTATTATACATATAAATAAAATACTTGAATTTCAGTGTTCTGCAGGCTATCCAATAGATGTAAGTATTGTCCTGTTTAAGAGTGTCAAAACATTGCTGTTTACTGCAGACGAACTGCTTTACGGTAGACTAAACGTGACTGCTGTTGTTGTGTGTTGGTACCGCGCCGGGAGGACGTTAATGAAACTGCCTAACAATAAACCCACATAAGAAACCAAGAACTCTCTCTCCTTGTTGTGCACTCTACTCTCTAAAAGCCGTAGATGTTATGACGTCATTGGGCAGGCAAGCTGTTTATTTGTGGGAAAGCGGACGTGAGAACGGCTGTCGCCACTCAGGTCCGCATTGAGCTGGAGGGGGCGTGGCCTCCAGCTCCGGCTGAATACCGGGAGTTTGGCGGGAGAAAATCTCTGCCGGGAGGTTGTCGGGAGAGGCGCTGAATACCGGGATTCTCCCGCTAAAAACGGGAGGGTTGGCAAGTATGCCAAACGCTATAAAGAAAATTTGAAATTTCTCCCATTTGAATCCATTAAAGTGCATTATGGTTGAATGTAAAACACTCTCTCCACACGTTTGGCACATTTTAGCTGCTATTTCAATACTTTTCGGCACTTTTATTAATAAGGGGGACCACAATAAAATGGCATTATTGACTTAATTTTAACAAAAAAATGTACGATACATGAAACATATGTTTCTTATTGCAATCGAAGAACAATTTTGTCCTTCAATAAAATAGTGAACATACTAGACAACTTGTCCTTTAGTAGTAAGTAAACAAACAAAGACTCCTAATAACATATTGTGTTATTTCTCATTCTATTTTGTCAAAATTATGAGGGACAAGCTGTAAAAATAGATTATTAATCCACCTGTTAATATCTGCTTATTTTCAGTTTTAACATATTCTATCTACACTTCTGTTAAAATGTAATAATCACTTATTCTTCTGTTATTTGATACTTTACATTCGTTTTGGATGATACCACAAATTTGGGTATCAATCAATACATTGGTCATATTCAAAGTCTTCATGTGTCCAGGGATGTATTTCCTGAGTTGATAAACATAATAATATGAATTTTTAAAAAAAAGGAAAAAAGATTGTGTGACGATAAAAAATATCGATGTAATCATGGTAGTATCGACTAGATATGCTCTTGTACTTGGTAACATTACAGTGGATGTCAGGTGTATAAAACCCAAAACCAGTGAAGTTGGCACGTTGTGTAATTCGTAAATAAAAACAGAATACAATGATTTGAGAATCCTTTTCAACTTATATTCAATTGAATATAAGACAAGATATTTAATGTTCCAACTGAGAAATGTATTTTTTTTGTTGTTGCAAATAATAATGAACTTAGAATTTAATGGCAGCAACATATTGCAAAAAAGTTGCCACAGGGGCATTTTTACCACTGTGTTACATGGCCTTTCCTTTTAACAACACTTTGTAAACGTTTGGGAATTGAGGAGACACATTTTTTAAGCTTTTCAGATGAAATGTTTTCCCATTCTTGCTTGATGTACAGCTTAAGAAAATAATACTTAATTTGTATCTTAAAAGTCCTGCTAATTTCTAGATGTATAAATATTATTTTAGGATGTTTTATCAAGTAAAATTAAATGGACAGATAATTTCACTAGTTTTTAGTATTTTTTTTTACAGTAGTGTATTTTTCGGACCATAGGGCGGGTTATAAGGCGCACTGTCGATGAGTGGGTGTATTCAGGTGTACTTTCATACAAAAGGATTGTAAGGCGCATTAAAGGACTCATATTATGATTTGTTTTCTATATTTAAAAGACTTCCTTGTGGTCTACATAACATGTAATGGTGGTTCTTTGGTCAAAATGTCGCATAGATGATGTTTTACAGATCATCTTCAAGCCGCTAGCAGATACAAGTTAAAACTGTATGCTACTTTATATTAGAAATGGCAACAGCGGAGGATGAATGCTGCACAACAACAGTATAGAGAGAAGGAAGAAGGTAATAGACTGCGGCGTGGACTACAAAGGCGGACGCACGCAAATTTTCGGGATTTATGCAGATTCCAAATACACATCAGTAGGAACCAATACATAAGAACATTTGCATAATGTGAAACAAAACGCCAGATAATGTTTCCTAATAGGTGCCATTTTGGGGTCACCACCTCATCACAGGGCCAACACAGACAGACAACATTCACACACTAGGGCCAATTTAGTGTTGCCAATCAACCTATCCCCAGGTGCATGTCTTTGGAGGTGGGAGGAAGCCGGAGTACCCGGAGGGAACCCACACAGTCACGGGGAGAACATGCAAACTCCACACAGAAAGATCCCGAGCCCGGGATTGAACCCAGGACTACTCAGGACCTTCGTATTGTGAGGCACATGCACTAACCCCTGTTCCACCGTGCTGCCGGGTTGAATCTAAAACAACTGTTTTTCAACCACTGTGCCGCGGCACACAAGTGTGCCGTGAGATACAGTCTGGTGTGCCGTGGGAGATTATGTAATTTCACCTATTTGGGTTAAAAATATTTTTTGCACACCAGTAATTATAATCTGCAAATGATGTGTTGTTGTTGAGTGTCGGTGCTGTCTAGAGCTCGGCAGAGTAACCGTGTAATACTCTTCCATATCAGTAGTTGGCAGCCGGTAGCTAATTGCTTTGTAGATGTCAGAAACAGCGGAAGGCAGTGTGCAGGTAAAAAGGTGTCTAATGCTTTAACCAAAAAAAAAAAAAGGTGAGTGCCCCTAAGAAAAGGCATTGAAGCTTAGGGAAGGCTATACAGATCGAAACTAAAAGTGAACCGGCTACAAAGTAAACAAAAACAGAATGCTGGACGACAGCAAAGACTTACTGTGGAGCAAAGACGGCGTCCACAATGTACATCCGAACATGACATGGCAATCAACAATGTCCCCACAAAGACGGATACAAACAACTGAAATATTCTTGATTTCGAAAACAAAGTAGATGCGGGAAATATCACTTAAAGGAAGACATGAAACTGCTACAGGAAAATATTTTTAAAAAAGAGAAAAAGCCACCAAAATAGGAGCGCAAGACAAGAACTGAAACAGGAAAACAGCAAAAAAAATCCAAATAAGTCAGGGTGTGATGTGACAGGTGGTGACAGTACACCTACTTTGAGACAAGAGCTATATTGATGCATGCTTGGCTATGGTTTAAAGTCATATCCAACAATTGCAACAACGACTTTTTACTGTCAACTGAGTTTTGTTTTTCAATGATTTCTGCTGGTGGTGTGCCTCCGGATTTTTTCAACGCAAAAAATGTGCCTTGGCTCAAAAAAGGTTGAAAAACACTGATCTAGACATTGCAAATTCCTGGAGGGACTGAAACATTGGAGAACTGCACTGATGCAGTGATATCAAATCAAACAGCCCGGTATTGAACTGTCCACCGCGGTGCGCTGCGTTCCCCGTTATCGCCTTCAAAGAGATTAGTGCTACTAAAAGCCTCATTTCACCCCAAAAGCGTTGACGTTGATGACACGTCGGTGATTGACCGTTGCTCTCCAAATTGAAATTTCCTGAGCTGGCGATGCTCCAAAGGCGGCGGCGTGTGCTCATCTGGCATCAGCAAACAGCAGGCCGCATGTGTTAGTCGCCCGCAGAGCTCTCGTACTTCATTTATCTGGATTCCGCAGGCCTTGGGAGTCGACAGGCTCGGTAATTAGTGTCCACAAGCATAATCGCCCCGGTTTTGAGACCCCACGCTATCAGATCCCAACAACAACAAAAATGATGTGTGAAGGCCGTCTGTTTCTGGAAAATCCATACAGGCTATGAAATATTTTCCTTTGCAGTTTCTCGTTGTGCTGCATTATCTTTGGAGGAATCTGCTGCTCTTGTTTGGCTTTAATTTGTGCTGCTTCTGAGGATTCTCCTCTCAGGTTTGTTTTCATTACCTGTAATTATCCCGTGTTGTTGTGCTGATAAAAGTTCCGTGCACGAGTCTCTTTAATCATCATTATACAAGGGCTTGGCTTTGTTCGACTGCCAGAAACAACGAGGCTTGTGCAGTGGTGATTTACAAAGTGGGATCTATTTTCTGAGGCTGTGATACCCCAAAGAAATTGTTTTTGATTTGTTTTACACTGCGGTGCTGGTGCGACACGATCTAGTTCTCCTGAAGTGAAGAGACGTTAGGTCCGACTAAGCGTGCTGCCGGCAACTCGGAGACACAAAGTGGAGACGGGGAAACCAGAGTGCTCTCGGTGGAGGTACCATACCATACCATACCAACTTTATTTATAAAGCCCTTTAAAAACAACCACAGTTGAAGAACAAAGGGCTGTACACCACAAAGAAATAAAGGCAAAGGACAGACTAAAAAATGTAATTTAAAACAGAAGTAAAATACACATTAAAAAAGCAAATACAAAATTACCCTAAGAACAATTTGTTAGATAAAAAGCAGTTGAAAGTTAAAAACAGTTAAAAAAAAGTTAAAAGTTAAAAACAGTTTAAAGTCTCATGCTGGGTTAAAAGCCAGTGAATAAAAATGGGTTTTAAGAGGGGTCTTAAAAATAGTCAAAAAAGGGGCCTGTCTCACATGGAGTGGGAGATCGAGGTGGGGAAATAATCCATTATTAGATGTGCCGCAATTCGGACATGGACGATTATACAATCGATTAGTAAAGGTCGATAGTCGATTTATTTATTGTAAATAAAGTAATGCAGATGTTCTAAATGTTCTAAATCAGGGGTGTCAAACACATTTTAGATGGGGGGCCACATGGGGAAAAATCTATTCCCAAGTGGGCCGGACTGGTAAAATCACGGCACGATAACTTAAAAATAAAGACGACTTCAGATTGTTTTCTTTGTTTAGAAATAGAACAAGCCCATTCTGAAAATGTACAAATCATAATGTTGTTGGGTGTTTTTTTTTACAAGTAATTGTTGCGCTTAATAGTATTATATCTTTATTTGTCGTTATTTATACTTTCTGAATAAATTATGTGATAATGTTCATCAGTCAACTCATTGGTGTTCATTTTCAATCCATCAAGATAAAAAAATATCAAAATCAAACTACAGGATGTTATTTATGTAGTTTGCTCATTTTCCTGGACTGGTGCACTAACATGTTGTTTTTTTTTTTTAAATATGTAGCATCATCTACAAAGATACAAAGAAATGCTATTGTGACATCTGGTGGACACATTTAGAACAGCGGTTTCTTCATTTACAAATTCCGGCTCATTTTTTAACTAGCAAACTCATCCGGCGGGCTGGATAAAACCTGTTCGGGGGCCTGATCCGGCCAGCGGCCTTAAAACCCCAAGCTTATGCAAGGTTATTGTATATCAATATATCCAAACCATTACAAACCTTTGCCGCAACTTTTTGAAAAAACATCTGACATCGGCCGCAAAGGTAAGTGCTTTTATATGTACATGTGTGTATCTATACAGTATCCAGGGTGTACCCCGCCTTCCGCCCGAATGCAGCTGAGATAGGCTCCAGCACCCCCCGCCACCCCAAAAGAGACAAGCGGTAGAAAATGGATGGATGGATATATATATATATGTACAAATGTACATATATATATACAGTATACCGGTACATCCCACAGGTGAACAGGCTAATTAGGAACAGGTGGGTGCCATGATTGGGTATAAAAGCATCTTCCATGAAATGCTCAGTCATTCACAAACAAGAATGGGGCGAGGGTCACCACTTTGTGAACAAATGCGTGAGCAAATTGTCCAACAGTTTAAGAACATTTCACAATGAGCTATTGCAAGGAATTTAGGGATAACTTAATGCTGAAAGGTACATACAGGTTTTGGAGCAACATATGTTGCCATCCAAGCAACACTACCAGGGACGCCCCTGCTTATTTCAGCAAGACAATGCCAAGCCACGTGTTACAACAGCGTGGCTTCATAGTAAAAGAGTGCGGGTACTAGACTGGCCTGCCTGTAGTCCAGACCTGTCTCCCATTGAAAATGTGTGGCGCATTATGAAGCCTAAAATTCCATAACGGAGACCCCTGGACTGTTGAACAACTTAAGCTGTACATCAAGCAAGAATGGGAAATAATTCCACCTGAAAAGCTTCAAAAATTGGTCTCCTCAGTTCCCAAACGTTTACTGAGTGTTGTTAAAAGGAAAGGCCATGTAACACAGTGGTAAAAATGCCCGTGCCAACTTTTTTGCAATGTGTTGCTGCCATTCAATTCTAAGTTAATGATTTTTAGCAATAAAAAAAATGTGTTTCTCAGTTCGAACATTAAATATCTTGTCTTTGCAGTCTATTCAATTGAATATAAGTTGAAAAGGATTTGCAAATCATTGTATTCTGTTTTTATTCACGAATTACACAACGGGCCAACTTCTGGTTTTGAGTTTTGTAAATAAGATTTGTATTTGTCCTAATTCTGTGTTTTTGGGCATTAAGGTTACAAAGAACACTTAAAACATTGATTATAAAAATTATTATATCCCAAGTTTATGCAACTTTAGTGGAAAAAAATAACCCAAACCATGACAAACCGTTGCCCTAACTTTTTGAAAAAATACCTGATATTTTATGTGGCAATTGTATTTGCTTTGTAGCGTCTATATGTAAATTAATTTTTGTTATTCATAACGGGTGAAATATCAATATTTGTTTTCCAAACTTTGTATACATCCATCCATCCATTTTCTACCACTTGTCACTTTTGGGGCCGCTGGAGCCTATCTCAGCTGCATTCGGGCAAGTCGCCAACTCATCACAGCAAACTTTGTATACATGTGTGCAAATAAATAATATTTTGTTAGATGTGTTCTAATCCTCTGCTTTGCAGCGTCAAGGTTACAAAAACACTTTAAAAAATGATTAAAAAAATGATTAAATCTCAAGCTTATTGAAAAAAAAAAAATCCTGAATCATTACAAACCTTTTCAAAAAAAGTTGCAGTTCAGGTCGCAAATGTATGTACTTTTTGTAAGTTAGTTTTCGTTTTTCTGTGTGCTGATAGAACGGGCAAAATGTCAGTATTTGTTTTTCAAAGTATGCACATATTTGAGTGTGAATCAATGGTATTTTTTTTTTAGATTTCTTGAAATCCTGTGCTTTTGGGAGGACACTTAAAATATTGATGGAAAATAATCAATAAATCCCAATCTCATGCAATGTTACTGAAAAGAATAACCCTCACACCATCGGAACCTCTGGCGCAAATTTTTGGTGAAAAAATAATATTTTTTAAATCACAAAAAAGCCTTTAAAATCCTGGAGAGACAGAAAAAAATATTTGTTATGCAGGCAGAAAAACACTACCAGCCACAGTTGATTAAATCTGTTAACACAAAATCTAAGCAGTTTCATGTTTTGCATTTTGTTTACTTACTGTTTGGGAAAAACTTAACTGAACAATGATTTTAAAACCAAGGTACTAACTGAAATCGTGATTGCCCCCACTCCCATTATCCAGTGGTTTGAAGTACCAGGAGAGTGACAAAAACAAGTTGCCTCCATATTGAAGCTTTTATCATATATAAATAGATTCATGAGACGAAAAGACTTTCAAAGTTTGCGGATAAATAGATATGATCAAAACTCAGAGATTCCCGAGCCATTTTGAGTGATAATGAGGAAGTCAGTCACGTGATCGCGTGACGTAGAGGAAGGACCACAGATCTCTTCCCCATCAACAACAACGCTAATCAAGCAGACTTTTTGTAAGTTAGATTTTTGGATTTTTGAGTCCGAACACAAAGAGGATGAGCAACAAGTTTTAAAAGCTAAGTGCTAAACGGATGCAGCTTTATTGTGACACTATATCATTATCAGCTTTACTGGGTGCTAAACATAACGTAATGTTTCCACTCTCGCTGGGATGCTGACCAGTGTTGGGTTAGTTACTAAAAACCAGTAACTAGTCACAGTTACGAGTTACTTTATTTCAAAAGTAACTCAGTTACTAACAGTTACTTACACCAAAAAGTAATGTGTTACTGTGAAAAGTAACTAATTAGTTACTTTTTTATTTTAAGGCCCCCAGTAATGCCCTTTTAGCCTTCATTTCAGTACTGTTATTGCACTGGAAAATAATTCAATCTGTTGATCAACTTGACATGACATGTTGTCCTGGCTAGCAGTCCCTCCGTTAAAATCCTTAGGTGGTGGAGGTGAAGTGGCATCGGAGTCTGTGCCTCTCTTTACTAGCTTCGTCAAAGCATGTTGCTTTTGTAGCTGTTTCAGCAGATTTGAATTGCTGTTTTGGGCAGTAAATGGGATCTTTGATCCAAGACACAACTTACATTTAACTAAAATGTTCTTTTCTTTGTGCTCGACAAAAGAAAAGTAGTGAGAATATCTCCATGTTAAGAAACTCGGCTTCGGCTCCGCCATGATATCTTGTTAGTAAAGACAGACACGCCCCCCCCCCCCCCCACACACACACACACACACACCCACACACACAGCAGGCCTCTTCTCTTCCTTGTGACACAAGAAGAATCGGAAGGACGACACTGCAGCTCTCCAATAAAACACACTCAGATCTTCTCAGTTTCTAGCCGATACTATATAAAAAAATAACGTAAAATAACGCAGTAACGCATCATGTAGTAACGGTAACTGAGTTACTGAATATAAAAAAATAACACGTTAGACTACTAGTTACCGCCAAAAGTAACGGTGTTACAGTAACACGTTACTTTGTAACACGTTAGTCCCAACACTGATGCCGACCGACGGGACTCTCACATAATTCCGTTTAGATGAAGATTCAATCACAATCCTCATAAAAGGTTAAAAAAAAGTTGCTGCAACAAGCGTCTTTTTGTGTCTTTTTCGCCTTCTCGGGGGATGTGAAAGTGCACCAGCCTGTCGGTCCATGGCCACATTTGTCTACTACCAGGTGAGAGATGCATGAAATTAAGATTCTCAGTTCAAACATTAAATATCTTGTCTTTGCAGTCTATTCATTTGAATATAAGTTGAAAAGGATTTGCAAATCATTGTATTCTGTTTTTATTTACGAATTACACAACGTGCCAACTTCACTGGTTTTGGGTTTTGTAACTTTATATCAAATGTATCAGACACTGATAAATATAAAATAAAGAGATAAAATATTGCTATTTTGGCAACAAACAAAAAAAAGTTGTCAAGCAGAATCCCAACCTAGGAGAGTGACTTTGTCAAAAACAAAAACAAAAGTGGAAAGGACCTTAGAAGGAGTGAAACCAAAAGGACACAATGTTCACCGGTCTAACTGTCTAAGCTGCTGCCCACCTCAATCCATCACAAGGCTGCCTATGGCTCCCGAGAGGGCCCGATGCACCGCTCTGCCCCCGCGCCACCTTTCTCTCCCACGGCTGCTTGCCTTACACCCACCCGCCCGCCGCTACCACCACACCACCCCGCGGTGAGTGACAGGCATCGAGTTCCGCCTGACTGCAGCCTCCATCTCCTTCCCCTCAAGGACAACAAGGAGTACATATTGTCATCAACTCATCTCTCTCACTCCCACGCCCGCCGCCTCCGCCTCCTTCTCCATCGCTGAACATATGCACGCCGTCTCTTCCCACACACACACACACCTGCGCGCCCAGCGACCCAATCACCTGCAACCACATCTATATGACCTTTTCCTAATGTCCCCGGGCTCGGCACCCACATTCGCACAAACAACCCGCAGGTTTCATTCACTGTGAGTGTGCGGTGGAAAGAGCCGTTGTTAAGAACCACTTCAGACAGAAACCTTGAGCCAGGAAAATAAACAAGTCATAGGCATTGTCAGTTTTTTTTCCCCTCAAATCCAGTCCTTTGTGTCGCGAGGAAGGACGAGCTGGTCCAAGTACAATGGCCTGTGTGGCGAGGAACAGTGGAGAATGGATTTCTATTCATGCACATTTGTTTGAAAAGGTCATTTTAGTGTAGGTTTAATCCGAATGCAAGATGAGTTTTCCAAGTACTAAAATGAGCTGCAATTTTTTTTTTTTTATGAAAGAAACTGCTGTTCTAAATGTGTCCACTGGATGTCGCAATAGCAATTCAAGCGTAACCCACGTCACACATGGCAGTGTTTAAAGATGACGTGTAAGCGCAGGTGCAGGCCTGTTGTGGCTGGCAGCAGATGGCGGCAGACTGATGGAGTATCGACCGGCCAAAGTGAAACAAAGAAAAGAATCTGAAGTTGTCTTTATTTCTAAGTGGTTATGCCATAATTTTTACCAGGGAGTAGATATTCCTCTGTATGTATGATGAGATCATCGCAGATATTCAAGATGCAACCTTTTAATTACATTTGAATAATAGGGGGAAAAAAAGAAGGGCGGAAAAGGGTGGAGTGCCATCTCCGGGTTGGGGAAGAGATCTTGCCCCAAGTGGAGGAGTTCAAGTACCTCGGAGTCTTGATCAGGAGTGAGGGAAGAGTGGATCGTGAGATCGACAGGCGGATCAATGCGGCGTCTTCAGTAATGCAGACGCTGTATCGATCCGTTGTGGTGAAGAAGGAGCTGAGCCGGAAGGCAAAGATCTCAATTTACCGGTCGATCTACGTTCCCATCCTCACCTATGGTCATGAGCTTTGGGTTATGACCGAAAGGACAAGATCACGGGTACAAGCTGCCGAAATTACTTTCCTCCGCCGGGTGGCGGGGCTCTCCCTTAGAGATAGGGTGAGAAGCTCTGTCATCCGGGGGGAGCTCAAAGTAAAGCCGCTGCTCCTCCACATCGAGGAGCCAGATGAGGTGGTTCGGGCATCTGGTCAGGATGCCACCCGAACGCCTCCATAGGGAGGTGTTTCGGGCACGTCCGACCGGTAGGAGGCCACGGGGAAGACCCAGGACACGTTGGGAAGACTATCTCTCCCGGCTGGCCTGGGAACGCCTCGGGATCCCCCGGGAGGAGCTGGACCAAGTGACTGGGGAGAGGAAGGTCTGGGCTTCCCTGCTTAGGCTGCTGCCCCCGCGACCCGACCTCAGATAAGCGGAAGAAGATGGATGGATGGATGGAATAATAGGAAATTGAGACTAATTTGGTGGATATAAAGATTCCTTTTTTATGTATAAATGAAATTGTAAATTGGTATTTGGTGGGTAGATTTTGAAATGTATTGTATTGTACTGTATTTTGTATACTATATGATAATGTATATTTTAACTGTGGGTCCCTGTCCATAAGCCGTGTGCTTCTAGGGATGACCTTTTTGCAGAACAGACTGATATTAACAAAAGAAACAATAATGAAATACAAAACTACGTCTGTTTGTAAATAAATAAATAATGCGGCCTTTGAGATACAATTTGTTTGACACCCCTGATGTAGATAATTGCATTCTTTCGAGAAAAAAAAAGAATGACGGTTTTGGCAAGCAGAATATGTATTTGTGTATTTCAACTATTTTCCCGAAAATACGCTTTGACTTTTATCTGGTTAATCAAACAAACAAATCAGATAAATCAAACAAACAAATCAATTACTAAAATAATCACTAGCCGCAGCCCTAAAGACAATGATCACACTAATTAGCTACTTACATCATGTGTTGCCTTCATTCCAACACTTATATAAGACTTTTAAAGTCATTTTGATAGTAGGCTAATATAGCTAATTAGCTACTTACATCATGTGTTGCCCTCATTATAACACTTATATAAGTCTTAATTTTTTCCGGCGCCACACAGATAACTTTTTGTATTTGTAGTCCAATATGGCTCTTTCAACATTTTGTGTTGCCGACCCCTGTACTAAGCACACTCGTTCCTGTTCTCGATGCAAATCCCTAAAACCAGCACACACCCTCGGAGGGTAATACTAAACCAACACCAGTGTCCGACCGACGGCACATCTGGTGCACAAGAGTTCACTTTATGGCTTGCAGGTTCCAATTTTGCAGTGTTTGGGCCTCTCCATTATTGGTGTAATTCTCTGATTGGGGTTGTGTTTAAAATTATCTGCAGAGAATTCCGCGGGCCAATTAAAAAAAGGAGATGCGAGCCGGGAAATGGCCCCCGGGCCGCACCCCAACAGGAATCAAAGCGTTCCTTCACCTCTGCTTTAGAAGCTGCAGCGCTGGTGAGACAAGATGGAGGCGGTGCTGCATAGCCAGCTATGAAAAACTCCATCTTGAATCAGGAGACTGTCAGAAATTCCCAGGTCATGAAGTGAAATATCACAGCGAGAGAGAGAGCTGTGACGTCCATCAAACACAGGCGGATAGATTTTCCAGGCAAAGATTATTTATTCAAGTCGCTAAACGTGCTTGGGGTGTCTGAAAACGTTCACAGATTAGACTAATTAACACACTGATGAATAAAGTAATTAACTGATGGGTCAAATGGCTTCATGTAATTGGAAAAAAGGGGCACTTGTTAAAATTAACCCATTGGTAATTATTACTTACTCTGCTTGCTGGATTTTTTAAGCATGTATGTGCCATAAATAGCTGAATAAACAGATAGGGATGTTGTGGTCATGTGCTGCCCCTAGTGGCCAAATGATTAATGCAGCTTAAAGGCCTACTGAAATGATTTTTTTTTTATTTAAACGGGGATAGCAGATCTATTCTATGTGTCATACTTGATCATTTCGCGATATTGCCATATTTTTGCTGAAAGGATTTAGTATAGAACAACGACGATAAAGATTGCAACTTTTGGTATCTGATAAAAAAAAGGCTTGCCCCTACCGGAAGTAGCGTGACGTAGTCAATTGAACATATACGCAAAGTTCCCTATTGTTTACAATGATGGCCGCATGAAGTGAGAGAGATTCGGACCGAGAAAGCGACAATTTCCCCATTAATTTGAGCGAGGATGAAAGATTTGTGGATGAGTAAAGTGCAAGTGAAGGACTAGTGGGGAGTTGAAGCTATTCAGATAGGGAAGATGCTGTGAGAGCCGGGGGTGACCTGATATTCAGCTGGGAATGACTACAACAGTAAATAAACACAAGACATATATATACTCTATTAGCCACAACACAACCAGGCTTATATTTAATATGCCACAAATTAATCCTGCATAACAACACCTGCGTGTTTGTTATGCTAGCTCCTAGCTCCTCTGCTAGGTCCTAGCTCCATAGAACACGCCAATACAATTCAAACACCTGATCAACACACACAATCACTCAGCCCAAAAGACCGTTCACCTAACCCAAGGTTCATAAAGCTTATATATTTTTAAAAAGTTACGTACGTGACGCGCACATACGGTCAAGCTATCAAATGTTTAGCAGCCAAGGCTGCATACTCACGGTACCTGGTATTCAGCTGGGAATGACTACAACAGTAAATAAACACAAGACATATATATACTCTATTAGCCACAACACAACCAGGCTTATATTTAATATGCCACAAATTAATCCTGCATAAAAACACCTGCGTGTTTGTTATGCTAGCTCCTAGCTCCTATGCTAGCTCCTAGCTCCATAGAACACGCCAATACAATTCAAACACCTGACCAACACACACAATCACTCAGCCCAAAAGACCGTTCACCTAACCCAAGGTTCATAAAGCTTATATATTTTTAAAAAAGTTACGTACATACGCAAAAAAAAGTTGCGCACATACGGTCAAGCGATCAAATGTTTAGAAGCCAAAGCTGCATACTCACAGTAGCACGTCTGCGTCTTTGTCATCCAAATCAAAGTAATCCTGGTAAGAGTCTGTGTTGTCCCAGTTCTCTACAGGCGTCTGTGTATCGAAGTCAAAAGTCCTCCTGGTTAGAGTCTCTGCTATCCGAGTTCTTCCATCTTGACTGCATCTTTCGGGAATGTAAACAAAGAAGCGCCGGCTGTGTACTGTTGTTGCTGGCTACGTTCGAAAAATACGTCCATTTCGCACCGACAACTTTCTTCTTTGCTTGCTCAGCTTCCTTCTCCATAATGCAATGAACATGATTGCAACAGATTCACGAACACAGATGTCCAGAATACTGTGGAATTATGAAATGAAAACAGAGCTTTTTCGTATTGGCTTCAATGTGGAAGGCATACCCGTGTTCCCCGGTCTACGTCACACGCATACGTCATCCGCAGAGGCGTTTCGAACCGGAAGTTTAGCGGCAAATTTAAAATGTCACTTTATAAGTTAACCCGGCCGTATTGGCATGTGTTATAATGTTAAGATTTCATCATTGATATATAAACTATCAGACTGCGTGGTCGGTAGTAGTGGGTTTCAGTAGGCCTTTAAGTTTTAACACTGGACTCGCTTTTTTATGTATTTATATTTATATATATATATATATCTATGAACAGTATATAGGCTATTTGTATGTACACATATACATATATACATATACATATACATACATATATACATACATATATATATATATATATATATATACATATATATATACATATATATATATATATATATATATACATATATATATATATATATATATATATATACATATATATATACATATATATATATATATATATATACATATATATATATATATATATATACATATATATATATATATATATATATATATATATATATATATATATATATATATATATATATATATATATATATATATATATATATATATATATATATATAGCCTATACATTATACTATCAGAAAAACCAAGCAGCTAAAATACGCCAAACATGGATAAGAGTGTTTTGCATTTTTCCCATGGTGCCTTGCAATGGATTTGAATAGTTGTAATTTAGAATTTTTTTTACGGTGGTTGGCCGTTTTTTTTATAATATCCACAAAGTTCAGTGAGCAGGTTGTGTTATGTGTGACCATGTTGGTTGACTTATTGTACTGGTTGAATTTGATTTCTCTGCGCCATGACTAGGGAAGGTTGTCCCCTTAATTGCCAGCATTGTTTAGAGGCCTACAAAGACGCATTGCTGCTAAAGAAGATGCCACAAAGCCACCCGCAAAGAAATATGTGCAAAAACAAAAGTATATGGGAACTGCACTTTTTTTTTTTTTTTTTAACTGTTGCTTATCGTTAATAATCCTTATGACAGACAAGAACATGTCTTTGTTTTTATTAGGATCCGAGAGATGACCAAAAAAATGCTTGGAAAATACAGCTATTGGGAGCCCTCTAAAACAACTTCAAAACCCTTCATTATCGTTTTATACAACAGACACGTTCCATATGTAATATGTTCAATATTTACTGTATTTCGGTAATTTTATGCAGAGACCGAACTAATTATTTGGCACATTTATTTCAGTTTCCATAGCAATGTACTTCCGACCTCTGGCAACAAATGTGTGTTCCTACTTGCGGAAACAAAGTGTCTTCTAATCATGGTAGACTTAGTAGCGGACAACGAAGACGACTAATTTTGGATAAAATGAGGATTCGCAAGCTTATCTTTTTGAAGCTGAGTAAACAGATGATGAACTGCTCCTTATAGAAGCCAGCACGAAGGAAGGGTGAGACGTTGGAGCAGATGGAAGCCGAGAGAGTGAGGTTGGCGTGACTTTGACGCTGTAAATGTGTAGCTTGAAGACAAGCTATTTCAACATAAATGGAGTGCTTACCCAAATCAACTGTAGAAAACTCCCCCGGGCCAGCAACACCAAACACACAACTGTCCATTGAGTAAGTTATTTTAAAATTGATCATTATACACGCAGCAAATCACATGTGTTATTCCAACTACATATACTGTCAAGCTAGCTGTGTACAAACTAAACATGAAATGTGAGCTGATACTTTACAGATACTGTAATATGATTGTTCATGTTTTTCAGTCAGTACAGATTGGTGTGTTATCGAATTTTGTTTTGCATTACAAACTCAAAAGTCATTCAGCTGCTCACGCAGCAGCTTACCTCTTGCCGTAGCTAGCCTACGACTACGATGTGTTTTCCTATGCAGGTTACGGAACGTAAATGAAGTATTTGTTAGCGTTTTTCGGAAACATTTTTATAGTGATTTAGAAGCAGAATGGATTGCTCCCATTAGCTCAGGGGTCAACTGGAGGAAAGTCTATGCCCAAGTGGGCCGGACTGGAAATATCACAGCAGGATAACTTTAAAATAAAGACAACTTCAGATTGTTTTTCTTTGTTTTGCTTTGGCCCAAAATAGAAAAAAAGCACATTCTGAAAATGTACAAATCACAGATAATTATCCTGACAAAACACTTCAAAATCTGTGGGAATAAATGTGTGCAGTTTGAAGAACACAATGAACTTAGACTTTGTCTGAGTGTATCTACAAAGCCATTAAACATTAAGTCAAAGCTTGTCTGGGATTGAACAAAATAAATAATAAATAGATAAAAACTTCTAGGTATCAAATACCTCATTTGTCATGTCCACGTATTAATTCTGTGTTAACTTGACAAACTATACAAACGGAGGTAGTCGAGTTACACTCTGCGTTCACTTTTCTCATTTTTGACAGAGACATTTTGGGGCAATAAGGGTAGATAGATAGATAGATAGATAGATAGATAGATAGATAGATAGATAGATAGATAGATAGATAGATAGATAGATAGATAGATAGATAGATAGATAGATAGATAGATAGATAGATAGATAGTACTTTATTGATTCCTTCAGGAGAGTTCCCTCAGGAAAATTAAAATTCCAGCAGCAGTGTACAGGATTGAGATCGAATTTTAAAAAGTAAATAATGGGGGTATAAATGGAAACAAAATAGAAAAATATTACAATAGAATAAAAACAAAAAGCATCAATGAGAA